>NW_021136072.1:0-42516 GCF_004193835.3 Ostrinia furnacalis | reverse complement strand
ATGGACTGCAAAGCCGTGCTTTTATAAAAGACTGTATTTGTAAACCATATACCTAACACAAATTGAATCTGAAGCATGGCTAAGGTGCTTTAGTAGTAAAATATTTTTTGGGGAATGTTAGAACACCAGAATGGATATTCTTGTGTTCAAAATTGGTTGCTAAAATCTTTCAAAAATTACACACGCCAATTTGAGTATTAAATTATATTTTTTACAATAGCCATTTGAACTGATTCCCACATAATGTGGGTGATTATAGTAAGGGACAAGGAGAACGGTTCCTTCCACCAGGACAGCAGGATAGTGGAAAAAAGATACCAAGGGACTGGCTGTTGGACTTTAATAAGTGATTATCCTGAACAAATCCATAACAGAAAACCTTACAGAAAAAGTTTTTGTAGGTTTTTTCTTTATTTGATGAAAAGCATATTTTTTATAGGGTAAGAGTACCTATCTATCTAAATAAAAATATTTTGAATGCATAAAATTAGTATTTTCATGTCGGTTTTCTCAGAGAAATAGCTAATAGTCTTTATTTTAATCTAATTCGACATATCTAATAATTTTCTAGTATTCAGCACCCTACTCTTATACTGAATTGGCTATAAGCTACTATACCACACAATAACTGTCCCCAATGTTATTGGGCGTAAATCAATATAAAAATCGAATAATACACTTATTTTTAAATATTAGAGAGCAATATTAGAGAATATGCCATATAAAACAATTCAGCCTAAGGATTAGATGGGCACAAGTACAAGTAATACCCAAAATCACAACAACCGAAATAGTAAAATAAAGGCCTAACTTTGAAATATTTTTTTAAAAAAACTTTTTAAATACTCATAATCAATATTTTCAAAAATGTCTTATGTCAAATTATATAACAGATACCAGTGATGAAGTATGCTTAATTTGAAAGTTGTAGCTGATAAAATAAATATTTTAGAGCCAATTATGTAAAAAACCGCGATCTGCCGATTGGTTTTTTGGCTTTTCCCAAAAAACTGAATTTTGGAGTTGTGCCCATTCATTATTAAGGGTGCGNAATAATTAGGTACTATCGTAAAGACGTAATAAGTTATTAAGGTAGAGAGCTAGAGATGTAAGGAATAACGAACCTGTATGAAAGAGCATTATTGTCATCTGTTTACAGTACTTTTGAATGATAAGTAGTTACAAGCTTGTCACACACATAAAAGCATGGTTTAATTTAAAAAAAAAATGTAGGTTCTGTAAAAAAAAATATTTTGCGGAAGGAAGCAAATTCGTGTAAAAGGTTTTTTATTAATTAAAGAGTACTTAATTAATTAGTTTTTAGACCAAAAATAAACTCGTAACGTGATAAGGTGTAAGTAACTAATTTATTCATTACATTTTTAGGGTAGATTTGGATTAAGCTCAGTCCAGTAATCGTCTTTAAACTCACAGCTGATTGTGGCTGATAGTTGACTGACTCATGGGCGAGCGCGGGTAGTGGGGCGCGGGACGGGGGGTGCAGCGCTTGCCCGGGTCACCGGGTGAGCGCCGCGCCAGCCGCGCGCCGTTTTCGTTGGGGGACTATTCTGCACTGTAGTGGTCGATTATGGAAATCGTAGATATTTAAAAAATAATTTTAAAAAATTTTGAAGTCAGTTTTTTTGCTGATTCGTGATCAGAATAAGCTACTTAATCAACTCCCTAAATATGGCGGGTATTGAAATCAACACCCTGTATAAAAACTCATAAAACTCATAAAACTCATTTATTTCTGTAAATAGGCTTAAAAAAAGCACTTTTACACGTCCCAGTATTAACCCTACCATTACTACCACCTATATTTATGTAAGCAACTACTCGTATAGATGGACGAATCGTATGATTGGGCTTTATACGTGGCGTTGTTTTGCACATACGCCTATTTGTCTATAATTTTATTTTGTATCTAATGGAAAAAACATTTTTTTTCTTACTGACGTTATAGATTACAGCAAAGTCAAATCATTGCTTAAATAGGCTTAAAAAAAGCACTTTTACACGTCCCAGTATTAACCCTACCATTACTACCACCTATATTTATGTAAGCAACTACTCGTATAGATGGACGAATCGTATGATTGGGCTTTATACGTGGCGTTGTTTTGCACATACGCCTATTTGTCTATAATTTTATTTTGTATCTAATGGAAAAAACATTTTTTTTCTTACTGACGTTATAGATTACAGCAAAGTCAAATCATTGCTTAAATAATTGGAAAAAGGCGTAAGCGGCAGTTTCGCCTTTATACGTAGGAGCCATCGTGATGGGATAGAAAAATAAAACCTTATTTGTTAGCAAACGTCATATTTATTTAAATGTTAGCAGCACTGTTTCTTGCACGGTTATATTGGCAGGTTTGACTCTTACAGTACCTAGTGCAAGCGAAAACCGACATTAAGGTGACGAACCTTTACCACCTTTACATTCCGCGACTGTACTAACGAATTTGTTAGTAACAAAAAAAGTGGCACCATTTTAAAGATTAAACTTTTAACTTTAAATTGATACCAAATTCATTTAAATCACACCAGTATTTTAAAAAAAATCGCGGTTGATGTGAAAAAGTAAGGAAAAAGACATGTATCAACTGTTTGATACGTCGCGAGTTGCGGCCTATTTACCCCCTATAAAAGCACGTGTTTTCGGATTTTTGCTTTCACACGTTGATCCATACACTTCTCCGCTTCTTTTGACACTTTACCTGGAATTCTACACCTTCAGAAGCAGCACAAATCTTTGCAATATTACAAGAAGGGCTCAACCAGCGGGCTGTCGCACGTCAGCTCCACATAAGCCAGTCCTGGGTTTCGAAAGTTTTAAGACGCTTTCGGGAGACTAGTGGCTTTATCCCGAGACCAAGTTCTGAACAGCGCCGGTGCACATCGCAGAGGGTTTGACCGTTTTTTCATGTCAACCTCTCTATGAAATCATCATTTGACTGATATCGACGTCCAGCAAGAGCTCAGAAATGTTCGTAGGATTGCTGTTAGCGAGTAGACAGTTCGTCTAAGATATAAGCAATAGATTTGTCCCAAAAAGGCCTGCCACAGGCTTGAAACTGACGGCAGGTCACCGACAAACACGCCTTTAATTTGCTCACACACATTTTGATGCGATTCACGGCTTTGCCCTCATGAATATTTACGAACGTCAAACCTGGTCGAACCCTTTAGAATCTTGCAAATGGATATAATTGTAAATGTAAATGTAAGTTTATTTTACCACGAGACGTCGCAAATCGATAAATTTGCGAAAATTTGGGCGTAAAATAATACATCATGATTATGTTGTATTATTTTACGCCTAAATTATCGATTTTTTTTTTCTGAATAATAACTTTTATCTGAGAGATTTCTCAGTTAACAGTTGTTATTCAGAAAAAAAGTTAATCGATGATTGAAAAACGACCCCTTTATCAATTTATATTCTCACAAGAATGTGTCGGGACAGGACGGCGGCAGGTCGGACGTGTGGGTGGAGCACTCGTACGCGCGCGACGGGCGCGGCGCGGGCGCGGGCGGCGGCAGCGTGCGCGTGCTGCTGGCCGCGCGAGCCGCCGCGCCCGAGCCGCTCGACGTGGAGGCCGCGCCGCCGCCGCCGCCCGAGCCGCCCGCCGACCCCGCCGACTCCGACGACGACTCCGACGGCGCCGACGACGACGACGAGTGGGAGGCGCGCCTCGCCGCGCTGGCGCCGCACGCCGACCACGCGCGCCTCGCCGCCGTCTACATCCAATTTAATGGATATCACGGGTACATCCAATTGAATGGATATCAGGGTACATCCAATTTCATGGATATCACGCGATGATCTCTTCTCTTGTCGGCGTCAGGAGTGAAAGTCAGTTCGATCCATCCTGCTATGATCATTATGGTGATGTGCCGATTCGCCTCCAGGTGCCGCGCCCGTATTCTAGTTTAGTGCACGCGCTCACGACTGTCTGCAACACGGCCATCCTGCGCGACATGCGTCCTCGTATGTTCCTTTGAAAAACTAAGAAGAACAGCCAGTATCCGCTCGGCCAATCTTTCATCTGTTCCATCCGATCGATTTTCATTGTTTTATTTGCAGCACAATAAGAGCAATGAATGCTTTTATTTTCCTTATTTTTCAAAAAATGTGTATTTATCCTCGTCGCCACTTGTAAATGTGCACACTGGCTCACCGTCACACCAAGCGTCTCACTGCGGCACGTCCGTACTCGCCGGCGTCTGCCGTACGACTGACTCGTCCCACTCGTAACGACGTCACGTGACTGCCTATCACTTGTGTACGTGAGACAGCGTATTGTATCTATCTAGTACGTAGATACAAACACTACAGCTAGAAAAATTTAACATGAAAAATGAACAGCTCATTTATCTAGGTAATAATAATTTGTTTGTCAGTGTTCACGATTAATAGTAGATCAGGAAAGTGAACATTTATTTAGTTCAAACATAAAATTAAAATTACACAGAAGGAGATTCCGAAACAATAATTGAGCGTGCAGTAAATCAGTAGAATACTGAAAATTATTACAACCTAAGTATAGAGAAGCAATAGTCGTGCAGTCGACAGTTTAATTTTAAATCGAGTCGAGATCGAATCGTTTCGATCTTTATGCCAAGAACAGTCTAGCACACTCAAAACCGAACCACCCGTCGATCCGTCGCAAACAAGACTTCGGCTGAGCGCTCGATGACGCCCGCAGGTCGCGGCCCGTGGTGGTGGGCGGCTGCGGCGGCGGCGCCACGCTGGCGGGCGCGCTGGCCAGCGGCGGCGCCGTGCGCGGGGCGCTGCTGCTGGCGCCGGCGCTGCAGACGGCGGAGGGCCCGCGCGAGGCCGCCGCCTCCGCCGCCTCTACCGCCGCCGCCGCCGCCGCCCCGCCGCTGCCGCCGCTCGCGCCGCTCACCGCGCACGCGACGCATGCTGCAGGGTACGATTTCTATGTTTTGAAAATTAGTCTGACTTGAGTCACGTTATTCCGTCGCTGAGAGCTTTATTCACTGAGCCCGTATTCACAAACGATGCTTGCTTAAGTGAAGCAGAAAATCGAACGCACAGCATTGAATAGAGCTATGTGATTGGTTCGTGTGTTACCCTGTGCGACGTGCGTCCACGCGCACTGTGAGACCTCATAGTAATGTTTGTAAATACGGACGTTAAAGTGTCAGTCAAGTGAGACGGCAACGCGGGAAACGGGAGATGATGAAATGACGCCGCAACTATTTTCTATTAAAGCTTATTATTATAAAGAGCTGTGGTTTTCTGAATAAAGAAAAATAAAAAATAAAAATTAAAGGATTCGTTTGTTTGGAATATAATTTGTTTCGTTTAATGCTACACTTCATAACTCAAATGACCGAAGCTTATTTTTCAACAGGAGTGACACGCGTTCCATTGAGATCGTGGGTGAGTACCGAGTACAAATTACACTAAACTTATTGAACTCGTTTTATACAAAGTTTTGTAATTACTGAACTCGTTTTATACAAAGTTTTGTAAAGGCGAATGCGAATCGTAATCGTTTATAATCGGAAACGTTATAACGACACACCGTATAATAATTTGTAAGAAGGTCGCGTGGTCTCCCGGGGGCCGGGCGGCACGCCGCTGGCGCTGATGCCGCCGCGCCGCAGCTCGCCGCTCGCTCTCGCCGCTCCCGCCGCTCCCGCCGCCGCCGCCGCGCCCGCGCTCGCCGCCGCAGACATCATGCAGCTGCCCATCGTGTTCGCCGACGACGACCGCACCGTCGCGCCGCAGCCAGGTCGGTCTCACTCGGATTGTATGTACAGTCAACGGCGAACATTTCGTGACACCCGAGGTAGCCGACGACTTCGCACCGCGTCTTTGTTACGATCGGAATAACGGTTGTGTTATCATTTTGGCCACTTTGGGCGTCACGAACCGTTCGACGCTGACCGGACGAGTGTGCGCGTCCAAACGAGTCATCACATACGGAACTTGAAAATTGATTCGTTTTTTACAGTCCTTAAAATCTCGCCAGAGATCCTCCGCACGACCCGAGGTCGTATAAGAGTAGGCGCTCACCGTTGATTCTTCGTCGGCCGATAGTTTAGTCGGGCAGTTGATCAGTATGGGAATGGATTCTTCATACAATTTAAAATCGGGCACAACTATCGGCCAACTAAAAATCAACGGTGTGCGCCTACTCTAACTTCACACCTAGACGCGAGGCGGTCGCCGCACACCCGTCCCGTCTAGGGTTGCCAGGTCCAAATACACGAAAGCCGGACAACACAATATTTGGTCGGACAAGACCGTAAAAAGCCAAACGTGTCCGGCTATGGCAACCCTAGTCCCGTCGCAACGCCTCGGGCGGCTCTCGGCGATCGAACACGGTGGCTGTTGTCGACAGATGCGGGCGTGCCGCCGGGCGGCGTGACGGTGACGAGCGGCTCGCGGCGCGGCGGCGCGCGGCGGGGCGCGCTGCGCTACACGCGCGTCATCGTGGCCAAGCGCGCCGCGCCCGCGCCCGCCACCCCGCGCCCGCTGCTGGTGCGGCGCGGCGTGCGCCTCGTGCCGCGGACCACGTAGCCGGCGCCCGCGCACTTCTCTTGACGATCGCCCCGATCTGCGAATTGGATTGAAGCTTATTGAATTGCCTTCGCGCTCGGGACACTGAGTGCGTGTGAAATGTGACTTGTGGTTATTACATTTTGTGACTACCCACAATAGTAAGAATCGTATTCCTTATAATACTGTTCCTGTTTTGTTTTTCATACGAAAACTATTAATTGCGAGAATTATTGTCGATTTTGAACAATATTTATTCGTGCTCCGGAGTAATGTTCTTGCAATTAATGTGATATTACCGATATTAACTCTGAATTGAAATTATAAGTGTTAAAATAAGAGAGTGTTATTGGTGTTATTTACGGATAGTAAATTATGACATGGTTCTAGTTTAATCAGCCTATTTTATTGAGCGCAAAATGAAAACTTGTTGTTTTTTAGACGTGCTACAATAAACTGTACATTATACATGGAACTCCATTTGACACATTCACGCCTAGCATAAGTAATCGGCATTTTAGTTGTTCTTCTTCTCCCCCACTGGCGGACATCGGGGGAAATTCTCCAACTAAACTTTTTTCAACATACTGAACACTCTGAAATGAATAAAATTGTAATTGAATCTAAGACTAGAATGTATCAAAGTGCCAATATTTTTAAGGGGGCGACCTCTCAAGGTCGCGCGATGAACTCGTCGACTGCCCCCGCGGAGTCGGAACAAGAGCCCTAAAGGGCAATCGTCGTCATAAACACGACGTTAACTGGAGCCCATAACCGTTTCCCACCTGCGAGAGGGTTTTGACGGTTTTCTGCAACAGTCTTATTCAAATGTTTATTTCCTCATCATTTAATTTTATTCCATACTAGCTTTTGCCCGCGGATTGACTCGCATGAAAATTTGTTTGTCACTGATCGTTAAAGTTTGTGTATGTGTTACTCTTTTAAAAGCTACTGAACGGATTTCGATGAAACTACAGTATTATACAGTGTGAGTCTTGATAAAGTGCACATATGAAAATAGGTGAAACTAGACCTATTTTGATCGCCAAAAAAAGGTAAAAATATCTGGGATTTTTTTATTTTATTATAGATTTTTTTTCTTTCAATTACTTATTTTAAAGAAAACGTAATAAGTTTTAAACTAAGAGCTATATCCTGATCAAATAAAAACAGTAATAATGCTAAATTACAGGCAATACTAAAAAAAAACATAACATTCCCAGAAAATGCCAAGAAATAATAAAAAATGACTTTTTGAAAAAAATCTGCATTTAAATTCGTGTTTTTTTGCTTATTTGGTTGTGTTGTGGTTTTATTAATTCGTATTATTCTATATCGTATTACCTTTGTAAAATCAAAAACCTCATATCTCTATCCCTATCACAACGTTTGCATTGATCGTTTGAACTAAGCCTCTCCGGGCGCGCTATTCAACGCTTCGTTGACAACGAAGCTGAAAGTGGATCTAGATTTGTAATTTTGATAAAGACAAGTTAGATTTCAAATAAAAACAAGATTTCGAATTTAAATAAGCATTTTAATTAAAATTAAAATTGTCTGTACCTGAGGCGGAGAATAATGTGGTGGCAGACCTTTGTTCAAACGATCATGCAAATGTTGTGATAGGGATAGAAGAGACATGCGATTTTTTGTTTTACAAAAGTAATACGATAGAGAATAATACTAAGTAATAAAAACCACCTGTTATAGGAGCATTTTTTTGAGAAATTTATCAAATAACCAAAAAAACACGAATTTAAAAGCAGATTTAAAAAAAAAGTGACTTTTTATTATTTTTTGCCATTTTCTGGGTATTTTATGTATTTTTTTAGTATCGCCTGTTATTTAGCATTATACTGTTTTTATTTTATGAGGATACACCTCTTACTTTAAAAGTTATTATGTTTTCTTTACAATAAGTACCTAATTGAAAGAAAAAAAAATCTATAATTTTTTTTAAAAAAGTCTCAGATATACCTATTTTGACCTTTTTTGTCTATAAAAATAGGTCTAGTTTCACCTATTTTCATATGTGCACTTTATCAAGACTCACACTGTATTATTGTTTTACATTATTATGAATAGGCTACTAGCGGCCGCGTCCGCGACTTCGTACGCGTGGACCCCGTTTTACCCCCTTAGGGGTGGAGTTTCGTAAAATTCATTATTATGGATGTCTACATCCTATAAGGATTTCAAGTTTGTAATCTTATACTTTCTCAGATTTCGTGATTATTTAATCAGTAAGTGGTATTTCGGTTTAATTTAAATAGATAATTTATAATGATCTGTGACAAATTTAATTTCACGCAACGGCTTCGCCTGCGTCAAAAGCTAGTATACAGTAATACTGTAAAGTGTCATCAAAATCGGTTCAGTAATTTTTGCGTGAAATAGTAACATCCATACAATAGGCTAGTTTCCTAAAAAAATTTTTTAGTCCGTAAATTTTAATATCAAAAAATATTGGACGTATATTTTTAATTGTCAATCAAACACATAATTACAAAGTTATAGTGCATTGAAGTTCCGCGCGAAATATTCCTTAACTAAAGGACCTTTAAAAGGGACTGTTAATGTTTTGTGCAACGTCTTTATTTTAATGAACTAATTAGTACTAATGACTCATTAACTAATGGTATTTTTAGGGAACGCTTTCTGCAACTGGCTGAAAGTGCTGCAATTTTAAGCACTCATTGACGTCACGGGCCTCTTCTTTTGAACTTTGGCGCGCTGTATCTCTTTAAATTTTCATTAGTTTGAAAAAGTGAAAAATAGGTGTCGAGTATTTTTTGATAAGTTAACTGACGGACTAATTAAAACTCTTGCTTTTTAACCCAGGAAATACCCCTATCGCATATTAGGATTTACGAATAAGTTGTATGAACTTTGCAAAGCAAAATCAAATGTAATGGACAAGTTTCGTGATGTTGAAAACATTAGTGGTGTAGGATAGGACATACCCAGTTTTTATTGTAGAATAGAAAACAAGAAGAAAGTACGTTGCTTTGTAATAAATACATGTAAAAATATAAATGTTTTATTTCCCTGCGATTGTTATTGTTTTTTTTTTAATTATTATTATTTTGTTGTTAATTATATCTTAGCTTATTGTTTTATTGACGTTTTGTTTTTAGCCAGAACAATGATGAGCGGTGAGTTTTATTTTTTATTTCTGTTTTTACTATTAAACTTTTTAATTGCAAAATAATGCTACCTCGATATAGGAGACTACAGATCCCGAGGCTGAGCTTTGCATTTGTGCGAGTGCACATGGATAGTGTAGGTGTGACAGCAGTTTTTTGGTCTAAGGCGCAAATCCGCCGCGCATCTGTCACACTTCACCTTTTGTACTTGTAGCATTTTAATTATTATTGTTTTGTTTTTCTGTTAAATTTTTGATACAAACTTTCTTTATTTTTAGTCTGACAGGTTGCTTGCCAGGTCCAAAAACAAAAGCCGGACTCCAAATTAATGGCCGGACATTTTACCCTAAAAGCCGGACTTTTTGCGATGTCACGCGGCGCAATTAGTATCATCTTTGAATCGGTAGCCCAACATCCTGAAACGCGCATGTGACACCTGGCAACCCTAAGTCTGACTCTACTTTTGGTGATCACTCACACAAATGCAAAGCTCAGCAACCAACGCGTGCAGAACTGAAGATCGCCATCGCCGACGCGAGCATAGGTGTGATCATAGGCGTATGACAGGTCGCGCTACCCGTCGTCATTGGCCTATGATCGCGCCGGCGATGACGATCTAGGTACACGCGTTGGTTTGGTTGAAGCTTTAGGCCTCGCGAACTATACGGTAAGTACTAAGTACATCGATTGTAGCGTAACGTTACGATTTTTACGAAGTGTTCAATATTATTTAACGAATTTCCCAATTTTATCTATCTATATATATATAAAAATGAAACCCGTTTCGCGTTGTCACGGCATCACGTGTGAACGGCTGAACCGATTTCGATAATTCTTTTTTTAAAATGTTTGTGGAAGTCCAAGGATGGTTCTTACGGAAAAAAATATTAAGAAAATCTCTACGCTAAGGCGGTACGAAGTTCGCCGGGTCAGCTAGTTAAGAAAATCTCTACGCTAAGGCGGTACGAAGTTCGCCGGGTCAGCTAGTCTTCTATCTTCTATCTATATATATATAAAAATGAAACCCGTTTCGCGTTGTCACGGCATCACGTGTGAACGGCTGAACCGATTTCGATAATTCTTTTTTTAAAATGTTTGTGGAAGTCCAAGGATGGTTCTTACGGAAAAAAATATTAAGAAAATCTCTACGCTAAGGCGGTACGAAGTTCGCCGGGTCAGCTAGTTAAGAAAATCTCTACGCTAAGGCGGTACGAAGTTCGCCGGGTCAGCTAGTCTTCTATCTTCTATCTATATCTATATTAGAGATGAAACGGATAGTTGTTTGGCCGGATACCGGATACCGGATATCCGGCCAGCTGCTAGGCCGGATAGCCGGATATCCGGCGGCCGGATAGTTGGCCCATTGTCTCGTTGCATGTCGTGACGAGTTTAGCGCCGCACGTGTGCTTCTAACGCGATCAGTGGGTCTATTAGTAGACTAGACTAGTCACACTTTTCGAAAATCGAATCAGTCCGAATAGAATGTCAGATTTTGCCACAAGTCTAGGGGGCAGATCAATTCAGGCGATTTCGGTTGCCATCGTGAGTGTGTAATTGAATAGCGAAAATTAAATTAGTTAACTTGCTGCATAATCTGACTGAACTGCATCATGACATCAGACCAATAGCACAGAATAAGTAATAGTACAGGTACAGAAGGATTACTCCGCAAGACGATTTAAATAAATGCGAGTCTTGCTACGACGCGATACAGTGGAATTCAGCTCGCACAGCACTACGTACCTACAATTTTATTCACCTACAAGTTTTGTCTCTTTCTATCGCGTGCCTCTGAACTCTTCTTACGCTGTTAGGGTTGCTGTCTAGTGAAAAAATAATTAATCTACTTATTTGTAATGAGGTACGTATGTAGGTAAGTATGCATTCATTATGGAAATCCTTGGGAGAGGTCTTTGTCCAGCAGTGGACGTCATTTGGCTGAAACGAACGAACGAATTCTGAACAGTAGTCATGGTAGGTTAGGCTCCTATAATATCCTAAGAATTATTGATTACCTACATGGCCAACATACCTTTCAGCATCTTTGGGAAGCGAAAAAAAAAGATAAATCCGGTAGATTTCTTTTCGAATTTAAACACCCGAACGCCGCACAATATTTCTTTCTCTTTATGTCCATTTTTAAATAATACTTCGATCATAGAATTATAATCATACCACAACGCATGCCAGCGTCCTGACGGACGCGCGCGTGACACTCGACTGATATAATACCCGCCGGCGGGGCGCTTCGCTGTAGGTAATTATCGGATGTACCGCGCGGAGTGAGCCAGGCCTGCCATCAGTGAAAAAAAGATCGCCTATTTTAATTGGCAATATTTCGACTTAACAGATATTTACTATTCGTCATTAGAGTGAATAGCCCAGAAAAAGAAATCAGTTTTTTTAAAGGCCTTAATATGGCTTTTTGTAACTTTTTGGACTTTAAATAAAAGCCGTCATTATAAAACTATTGAATGTAACCAAAACTTTAATGATATCTAGCGTTATTCTAGTACTAGTACCTAATACGTACTTGTGAGTTTTTGTGGCTTGTTTAACTTAATTATGTATATTTGTAACTTTATGAAAGAGCGGGGCCTCCTAACACATGTATTATACTTAAAAGGAGACCCCAGCCACTTGCAACCATATGTTAACTTAAAAGATACTAAATAAATGTTTTTTAATTTTCATATTATAAGCCATTTATTGATGTTTACCTCAAAGATTAATGTATTTAATTTTCTTAATAGGAAATTGTCGTAGTTTTTTAATATCCGGTATCCGGCCGGATAGTGAGTTACTATCCGGTATCCGGCCGAATAGTAAATTCAGGCCGGATATCCGGCCTACCGGATAGTTACCGGATATCCGTTTCATCTCTAATCTATATATATATAAAAATGAAACCCGTTTCGCGTTGTCACGGCATCACGTGTGAACGGCTGAACCGATTTCGATAATTCTTTTTTTAAAATGTTTGTGGAAGTCCAAGGATGGTTCTTACGGAAAAAAATATTAAGAAAATCTCTACGCTAAGGCGGTACGAAGTTCGCCGGGTCAGCTAGTTATAAATAAAATGCCAAAACATATTGATGTACTACCAAAACTAAACTTCTAAAAAATACCCGTTACATACACATTTCCCGATGTTTTAATCGAATCCCTTCGCTCACTAAATTTTTTAAATTGTTTTTACCTGTAAGAACCTATAAGTGGTTTACTCGTTGCCTATCTTATGTCATTATTACACACTGTAAAACCCTGGTTTTCCTAAATAAATAAATAAATAAATAATTCATCCTAGAAACATATTACGTCATAGTATGAACTTAATTTATGTAATATTGAAACTTATCTTTTGTTATAAAAATCACGCTAGATAGTTGGAAACGTTCGTCGACGGGCGAGGCGACCGGTGACCCTCCCGAGAGGTCAAAGGGTTAGAATTGGAATGGATGCGTCGCGTATGCATTCGACGTTAAGGGGCTGTCATCGGGCCCGCGGGCGCAGGCGCGAGCTCGGGAGGGGCGGGCGGCGGCGGCGGCGGCAGTGCGCCCGCCCGCGCGGAGTCTCGCGCCGTCTCAGCGCCGTCTACTGTGCCTGCTCGCGCTGCTCGCTGCGACTCATCCGCGATCGCTCCGCGAAACATGAGAATCGACACCGCGGAATCGCTTGGAGTCTTCGTCGAGCGACACGCCAGCACAAAATCGGATTAGAGGACGAACGAAGTCTCCTTTCGTAGTTGCCGGTCCGGTCGGCCCGTTAATCGGCGATTTCCGATGCACGGAAGGGTGATTAGGTGGGTGCGTTGAGTTTGTGGGCCGGCGTGAATATTTGATGAGGCCGCAGGGCCCGGGGCCGGCGGGCGCGTGGAGGGCCGCGTGCCGGGGCCCGTGATCGTTCGCCCCGGACACGTAAACAGTATCGATCGGGGCTCGCTCCGGCAGCACTGCATACGCGAACCTGAACGCCTCACGTTTCCGACTCCCCGTCCGCTCGGCCGCGAAGTGGCCGCGGCACGCCGACTTCCTTTCGGTGCAATCAATCTCAGAGAATCGATGCGACCTCGGACCGTTCTAGTGACCTTATTATTCAGTGATAATAATAACTAGGTTCGTGTGATGTTCGATGCGTTTTCTTCGGCGATGCATGGCATGTCTTATTTAAAGCTTTTATGTTCACTTAAGGCTGCTTTCCGTATCATCTTCGCATCTGCAAGTGAACATACAGACAGCCAATTATTTAGTTCTTACGCAACGCAAGGAGTCAGAGCCCCGCGGGGCAGCTGCTCGGGGCTGGTGCTTCCGTGACCTACATTACTGCATTGTCGTCAGCGATCCCCTCGGTGCGCGATTGGCGATACACACTACAGCGGGGTTCCGCTCGTGGAACCCTCCGCACGTACCAAGCACGCTGCCGAGTATTCATTTTGTCCTTTCTGAAATGCCAGTATTTCACTGATACGTGATTACTGTTTACACCTGTTTACGGATACGTGCTTTTTATTGACGGATGCGACGCGAGTTATTCGTACTCAATAAATTCAAATTTTAATTAATTATACGTTTCGGTATCACTAATTTAATAGTAATTTTTGCTAACCAATGTTACCTGTTTTCCCAACTGCGGCGTAGTACGTCATCCATTAATTCAACAGTTAGGTTAGGTTAGGCTAGTGCTTGATTGTTTGACGTGTATCGCTAATCACATCATTTACTTGTATTTTTTCTGTCGTCTTGGTGATTACAATAGTAGAACAATAATTATTTGCTAAAATTTAAAGCGAATCAAGGTTAAAATTAAATTACTTAGTTAGGAATAAGTATAATTTAATTAAGTGGGCTGAGGTTGATACGGATTTGAGTGATGTTTCTGAAGGAAATGTTCGGTTAGAGTGTATGGGCACAGAATACATATGGGGTCCCTTGACCCGTTAATTAAACGTATGGACTACTGTTATTGGATTACATTCGTTAGGAGGATTATTTAACCGAATATTGAAAGGGAAACTCGCACGTAGACTTAAGGATTACCTAGAGACAATACATTAACAACCCTAAAACGAAACAAGTTTACATAAAACAGATAAACAGTTTTTCTGAAAACAAACGGTAGTTTCGACAAACGTAAAAAATAAGTTTATAATAAATTTAATTGACGAAAATTTTGCAGTAGGTAGTCAAAGCGACAAATTACCGATCTACATTGGGATTTACCTATATGGTCCTGTTACGTGCCATCATTCCTTACATGCGGGAATAAGTTTTATTCGTAAAAACAAAAGTCTTCAAGAAATTGACGGACTTCTTAGTTAGACTATCGGATTGTGTCCCCGTTATGATCGGCTTTCTCTTTAAGAGATTGTTGAGTAACTTAACTCATTCTGTTCTCGTTCTGGTAGAAGGCCTATATTATTTTTATGTTTGTTAACTCATTTATATTTGCTTATTAATCAGGAAAGGTAGTGATGGGACGAGTCGTTTATATTGGGGAAATTGTCATTGTTAACCAATTACAATTTCCCCAACTTAAGTAGGTAACATAGTACCTACTTATTATTATTCTGTGGTAACATTAACAAATGTCTGTCACCGATGTTGCGATGATAAGACTCTTGGCCGATGATACTTATAATTCGTCTCCAATTTTATTTGGGTATCTTCAAACTCTGTCCTAAATCAAGATCTATAGACTAAGAGCTGGTGAACGCCAGACCTACGTCATTTTATAAAAGCTGAAAGTTTGTCAGTATATGCTCCCAATACTTATAGATTAGAATGTTGGTGCATTATTAAGTTTGGGTCGTCGTGGCTTAGGCAGCTACCCTCAAAAGATTGTCTGGCAAGGAGTAGGAACTATCAAAACTGTCTAGCTGATGAGGAAACTACTTCTAATTATTGCCCAAATGTTATGTATAACAATCAGCTTTTATAACGTAAACCTAACTTATGGTGGCCTTTGCTGTATATTCATTGGACTGTAATTCTACTTACCTTGTACCTACCATAAAAGCTGATTTTTATGTCTAGTATTTGGGCAGACAGTTTTGACAGATTCAGCTCCTTGCCAGACAATTTTTTGAGGGTAGCTGCCAAAGCCACGATGACCCAAACTTCATAATGTACCTACCAACATTCAAAAAAACCTATATTAAGAGCATATGCTGACAAACTTTCAGCTCTTTTAAAATGACGTAGGTCTGGCGTTCACCAGCTCTTACGAGTATATCAGACAACACTCAATAGGTTAGTTTCCTAAAAAAACTTTGTCAATTATATTATCAAAAAATATTGGTCACGTATAATTTTATCTGTCAATCAAACAAGTAATCACGAACTATGATGCGTTGAAGTTCCTCGTGACGTCACAGTGCTACATTTTTAACCACGCTTGACGTCACGCACGGGCCTCTTCTTTTGAATTTTGGCGCGTTTTATCTTTTTAAATTTTCATTAGTTTGAAAAGGTGATAAATACGTGTCTATTTTTTTAATAAGTTAACTGACGGACTAATTTAATCTCCCGCTTTTTATCTTTTTACCTACGGTGAAAGCGACCGGGGCGGGGTTGGCTTGACGAAGTGTTGTGTGCGCAGCCGCCGGCGACGGGCGGCGCGGGCTGCGCCGAGGTGCCGGTGATGTGAGCGCGCGCAGGCGGCATGCCGGGCGGCCGCCGGGGGCTCGTCGCCCCGCAGAACACCTTCCTCGAGAACATCATCCGCCGCTCCTCGTCGCAGCGTCAGTAACTATGCACCACCCAATGCTTGCTTAGTATGATATACGAGCTAATTCAATATTTCTTTATGTATGTGACCTCCTCAAACACATTTTGTGTTCATATAATACTGCGCAATGTTGGAGAACCATAAACGGAAAGGTGACCTAAGTATGTGCGTGACAAAGGACAATATGGCTATAATCATCGCTCATTAAAAGTTACCTCGCACATTTGATTTTTATTCAAATACTAGCTTTCCGCCCGCGGCTTCGCCCGCGTGGAATTTTGTCTGTCACAGAAAAACTTTATCGCGCGCGTCCCTGTTTCAAAAACCGGGATATAAAAACTATCCTATGTTCTTTCCCGGGACTCAAACTATCTCTATGCCAAATTTCATCAAAATCGGTTGCGAGGTTTAAGCGGGAAAGCGTAACAGACAGACAGACAGAGTTACTTTCGCATTTATAATATTAGTTGGGATTTAAAATGTAGGTAAATCGAATCATCAACCTACCCTAGAATTTTTAAAGTCAATGAAGAGTTTAAATAGGTCCATGATAAATGATGGTAAACTTTCACTAACACTGCCCTAAGTGAGATATCAGGGGGCAGGCAGTGTCAGTTAGGGTTTAGTGCCTCAGAATCTAACAAGGATTCAAAATCGTACAAAAAAACGAAAAAAATATTAGTCATTATCTATCGCTCAGTTTTGAAGTATAGCTGTAGTAAGTCCCAGATAGTATCGCCTGACCGCCGCGCGTCTCCGCAGCAGACAGCAGCTTCCTGCTGGCCAACGCGCAGATCGTGGACTACCCCATCGTGTACTGCAACGAGACCTTCTGCAAGATGAGCGGCTACAACCGCGCGGAGGTCATGCAGAAGTCTTGCAGGTACGGATTAGCGCGCGTTCAGTGCACATCACTTCACAAGCGATATATTCACTTTTGTTGTTATTTCATTTCCATCATCATCGGAACACTGTTAATGATTTTGATCTTCGTGATATGATTATGTACCTACCTATGCATCGATTCGGTGTTTTCAGACTTATAAAAACGAATTTTGAAAAAGTGCAATTTAACTGGGGGTAGGTTTTTCACATCGTTTCATTGAAAATATGACCTATTCTGATTCGTCGCATAACCGTCTACGTCGTCAGTAATTAATCTGTGTTGATGGTACATATTTTATTTTTGGTAGACCAGAATTTATGACCAGTAAAAGTTAAACATATGGAAGTTGAGTTTTCGGATCGGTCGGGAGCCGTCGCCAGTTGATTCAGTGAGCCGTGTGCGCAGGTGCACGTGGATGTACGGCGAGCTGACGGAGAAAGAGGCGGTGGAGCGCGTGGACCGCGCGCTCGACCACCACCTGGCCGACCAGTTCGAGATACTGCTCTACAAGAAGAACCGTGCGTATACACACACACACACCCCTCCCGCCCGGCGGCCCGCGGGCTGGCTTCGACGTGCACTGACAGCGAGCCTTCCTCAACGCATTCCATTATACTCGTAGGTGCTCACCTTGAGTCTTGACATTCATACGAGCCACTTGAAATGATTGATTTTGTATTAATGTCTGCATTGCTTTGGCGAGTTGAAAATTTTTATATTTTCCATGTATAAAATAACGCTGCATCATCGTACAATTTTGATCGTTACTGTTACTTTGATACAATACTTTACCGAGACTCAAAAATACATTTCGACTATACATATAATACACGCAAAAGTGGAAGTTTTCGAGCAGAAATATTTAATTAAAAACGTAGCCCATACATTGTATGTATATGTTACAGACTACAGTCAAAACTCATAATCGGTCAAAACCACTTTTGACTTTTGCAATCAAAAGCTGTTTTTTTGACAAATGTCGTTAGTCAAAACCACTTTACTGCAAAAGAATGGACAACCATTTGGTTACAAATGGTTAAAAGCGTCTATTCCTGTTGTCACCACTGGCTTTGGGAAATGAGAAAATCAATCCTGATTATCACCAGTGGCGACGTATAACACATACTTTCCCAGTTGTAACTACCTACTAGCTTTCTTTAAAACAGGCGCCACTATTGCCTAAACTTTTTCAAAAGTGTTTTGACCGATTATGTGTTTTGATGTAACATATTACATTTATTTTCTAAAATTATAATGAATGTTGTGGACAACATGTTAAGTGTGCACATAGCGCGTCTCGCACGCACGTGACTGAAGCCAGCCCGCGAGCCCGCGAGGCCTTTACGTGCAGGTTCCTATCGACAAACAGCTTCTTTCTTGCGCCCCTGTTACTGAGCGTTCAAAGACTTCCTTCTACGTTATCTACTAAACTGGTTGTAAAGATGCTGCAGCTTGATGTGATGATGTTTGCTAGGGATATAAACCTTATTATACTTGTCTTTACCACTTGCGAGCAAAAGTATGGTACCTATCTCCAAATTTCTTTCGAGCTATCGTAAAAACTAAATAACTAAAGATAAATAAAAACATAACCCTCCTTCTGGCGCAGTCGGGTAAAAATATTACCATTTTAAAGATTTAATTTAAAGATAATATTATACAGGTTGTTTGGCGGAGGTTAGATAAACTTCGTGGGTGTATAGGTCATTTTAAGAATACAAGTTTGCCCATTTGACCCTAAGTGAGCTACTTTTTTTCAATTGTCATTTTTGTTTTTTTTTTCAGAAATTTGACCTGAAAACTGTATGGATAATTTTTGTATTATTATTCCATTCTCTTCCATAAACATGGAATTTTTGACGAATTTCAATATCTCATTACTACATGTGATATATCATTGGAAAGAAGAGAAGCTAGAGATGTTTTTAAGATCATTGGCAATCCATTATCATCTTTATTTTTTTTAATTGAATTCTAAGTTGAATTTTTTATCGTGGTTTTTACTTTTGTTAAACTTTGGCGGTTCGTAACTAGCTATCCAATCATTTTCTGGATCTGATATTTTATTTATTTGACTAAAGACATATTCGATATTAATATCAAATAAAAAAACCGGTTGAAAATACGCGAGAAAAAAAAGTAGTTTTTAGGCCAAATTTTGGAAAAAAATAAATAAAAACATAAATATCAATTAAAAAAAAGTAGCTTACTCAGGCTCAAATGGGCGAACTTGTATTCTTAAAATGACCTTACCTATACACCCACGAAGTTTGTCTAACCTTCCGCCAAATACCCTGTAGGTACATAGGTATTTATTATAATATAATTTAATTGATACCATAGACACATACATAGTTGTTGAGTTCTTAAGATCGCTCGAAACCAAACACAACGGGTGATTCCATAATTTTATTTTACTCGTAAGTTCGTCGTATTTATTTGCATATTTACGGAGAGCAGAAAATTGAACTCAACCTAAATTAGACACAGCATTGCCCACATGGGACTATGGGGGAGTAGGTATGTTATGCTACGTGCGTAGACGGACGACATTTATTGGAACGTCGACAGCGCGCCGCGAGATTGGCCGCTTGTTTATCGCGGGAATAAAAGAGAACGAGCCGGCCGGCTGCACCCGCGGGCCGCTAATTAAATCCATGTTTGTCGCCGCTTGTTCCTCTCGCTTTATTGTTTGCCCGCGCCTTTCAGTTGTCTGTTTGTGCAGATACTCAGGGTTTTTATTTTTTCTTAGTATCTTGATGCAAAAAATGCAAACAAGAATCCTTATTAAACAACATCTCGTAAACTGTTGCAAAACCTAAAGCCCGGCAATAAAAGGCTCCCATAAATAGCGCTATAGCCCTGAGCCCGCCAGACGGCGTGGCGCCCTGATGGGGACAGGTCGGCAGATCTGTCGCCGTTGGGGGCGCCTCTGCGGGGTCATACTGACATAATCTCGTTTTATGACCATAGGTATAGAAGGTATTGGCTGTTGTAAGTATTAACTCACGACACTAACTTTATTCTCTACTTGCTTGCAGTTCACCAGTACTCCGCTTACCTCGCCAACTTTCCATATTTTCAACAATCTTATTTCTGCACGAGCCTGATCTTAATCAAAATAAGAAATGCGACTATTCTATTATGCTTCTGATTAAATTTTGGATGAATTTATAAATTCCGCTCCAAGTAAAAGGTTGTCAGGTGCTGCAGCTCAATATCTCGATGTAAAGTACAGTGTGGCATGCGACGGTGGCAGACGCCGGGCGGCCTCCGGACGCCCCCGTAATGCTCACCCACAGTAATCGCCCATAATCATATCACGGCAAATTACTGTGTCCTCTTAAACACATTAATTTAAACACCTACATTCTTACTTTTAAAATTGCGGCAGCTTTTTGACTCGATGACTCGTATAACGTATTTTGAAGTATGACTGCTAGGTTTCTGCCGCCTTATCTTTTTACAGTGTAGTATATCATTTAAAATTTACCTGATGTATGTATGCCGTTGCTACAATCTACGATCTACATACGCATAGGCACGCTAAAACTATTGATGATGACGTAATAGATGACTGTAGCTATCCAGGTACTATATTCCACGTAGTTTTTGTATGTATAAAATGTAGGTACATACATATAATAAGCTTTTGACCCGTTCACTGCTAGAGATTGTACGAGAGATAGCTATTTGTTATGGTATTACAAACAATAGATTAGTCGAACTAAAAATGTTTCAAACAATATCTACGATCAAATGATTTCCAAATTTTGCATGTTGAGTGATAGTTTTCTCGATAACACATTGCTGAAATTTTTCACATTACTTATAGATTAAGTGCAAACATACAAGCATTTACTGGTGACACTGCAAAGTATATGTACATACTTCGGCGTCTTAAAAAATTTACAATAGATGTCGCTTATATCAGAAATACTGCTTATATTTACATCGAGTCGCCGAAATGTAAATATCCTCGTGGAGCCGAAGCCGCGAAGACGCGAGAGGCGGCGTGTGTAGCGGCGCTGTGTTGCAGGCACGCCGCTGTGGCTGCTGGTGCAGGTGGCGCCCATCCGCAACGAGCGCGAGCTGGTGGTGCTGTTCCTGCTCACCTTCCGCGACATCACGGCGCTCAAGCAGCCCATCGACGCCGACGACCCCAAGGGAGGCGAGTACCGCACTTCTGGTTCCCTTTCGCGATGCGCGCTCGTGTGGCAGCGACCCAGCTAGCGGTGTGTCGGTTGCAGGGCTGTCGAAGTTCGCGAAGCTGGCGCGCAGCGTGACGCGCTCGCGCTCCGTGCTGGTGTCGGCGCTGCCGGCGCTCAAGGAGCCGCAGCGCCAGAGCCACCTCGCGCATGTCAGTACTGCCCCGCCGCATGTAATCACTGCACGTACTACCTCTACCGCTCCCACGCTGCGCGCGCGCCGCCGGCTCGCCGCTCGTGTTCCCGCGGGTCGCGTTGGCCGTGCTTGGCGGTTCCTTCGTTCCGAATTGTTTCTCGAAGCTATCGAAGAGAACGAGCAGCGAGTCGGCGCGGGCGCAGCGTCCTCACGCGGCCGGCCGCGCACAGTCACAGTCGCACGACAGCCATCAGCGCACCGAGGAGCACGCCGCACTTTATTTGGGTAACGCTAGTCTGATTAGTTGAAGTCTCATCGAAGATTCGCGCACATTAAGAGCTCAAGGACAATAACTTGCCGACGCATTTTAATTACAAAATACTCTGTCCATTTTGGAATACACGTTTTGTTGCTAGAACATTGCATTTTCCCGTAGGTCTAGGTGTAATGCGACTTAATGTGTACGAACCTTTTTTTATTACTAACTATAAGATTCCTCACTAAACTTATATAGGGTGTTTTTTTAGAGGTATACAACTTTAAAATGAAATAAAATATGTAAAAATATGTTTGATTCTCGTGGTATTGGTTTTGTTTAAAAGATGTTCTTATGCCATTTATGCTTCAAAATGATTTCGGGCCAAAGGACGCCACGGTTGGCTCAAATGTAGCGTAATCGAGATGTCCAATTTTCAATTTCTTTTTCGAGCAACTGGGGCCATACATCGGCAATAACGCGACAAATGTTGGCATTGAATTCCTTAGTTTATCTGCGCAGTAGTGGACTTCACATATCCCCAGAGAAAATAATCCATATGTGTGAGATCACCCGATAGTGGAGGCAAATTCAAAGATCCATCGAGTGAAAATATGCGCTCATCGACTGTTTCCCGCAATAAATTGAATGTGTCGCGTGCTGGTTGGATGGCAACACCATCTTGTTGAAACCATAGCTCTGTCACATTAATATCATTCATCTGAGGAATGAAAAGTTACGAAAATTACGTCGACCGTAATATGGACGTTTGTATGGAATACTGAACCATGATTTTTAAAATACATTTTTGCACAATTTGCAAACGTTGTTCTGAAGTAATTCTATTTAATTATGAAATGGCAAAACATACTGTCCACAAATGTACCACCAACTATTAAATTATATATCACTAGAAACAGTGTAACTAATTTAAAGTTGTATACCTCTAAAAACATCCGTTAGAATCTGTATCGTCTACTCCTTAAGCACCTCCGATGTACACATTTTGTTAAAAACTTGTAAACGCTGATCAAACTATTGCATTTCGCAACAAATCGACCGCATGTACGTTGTTGCACTTTTGTTCTTCCTATTTGAATGCGTGTATGCACCCCGCCCGCGCGGCCGGGCCCGGGCCGGGGCGCGCGCGCGGGCGGGCTGCAGCGAGCGAGTGTGCGCAGGTGATGTCGCTGTCGGGCGACGTGCTGCCGCAGTACCGCCAGGAGGCGCCCAAGACGCCGCCGCACATCCTGCTGCACTACTGCGCCTTCAAGGCCATCTGGGACTGGATCATCCTGTGCCTGACCTTCTACACGGCCATCATGGTGCCCTACAACGTGGCCTTCAAGAACAAGACGAGCGAGGACGTGTCGCTGCTCGTCATCGACTCCATCGTGGACGTGGTGTTCTTCATCGACATCGTGCTGAACTTCCACACGACGTTCGTGGGCCCGGGCGGCGAGGTGGTGAGCGACCCCAAGGTCATCCGCAAGAACTACTTCAAGTCGTGGTTCCTCATCGACCTGCTCTCGTGCCTGCCCTACGACGTCTTCAACGCCTTCGACCACGACGAGGACGTGAGTGCTTTTTGTCATTGAATTCATTTAAACAGGTTTTAACGCGATACGCGGATAGGTTGCTTTTTGTCAATGTTGTGCGAGTGCCGATAATGATAGTTTGCTATACAAAATTCCTGATAAAATCAGAGAATTAAGGTTTTTATCAAATGCAACTACCAAAAAAATCATTCAATACTAGTTGCATTTTAACTACATAATAATAATGTGATTTATTTTGTTAATCTACTACTTTTATCTAACATATTATATGCTCGAATTATGAAATAAAGCTCGAAACTCGAAACTTAATTAGACCTAGATTTAAAAATATTCAAACCGAAACGTGTGAATGTACTCGATGCCACTGGCGACACCTGGCGCGTCCGCAGGGCATCGGCAGCCTGTTCAGCGCGCTGAAGGTGGTGCGGCTGCTGCGCCTGGGCCGCGTGGTGCGCAAGCTGGACCGCTACCTGGAGTACGGCGCCGCCATGCTCATCCTGCTGCTGTGCTTCTACATGCTGGTGGCGCACTGGCTGGCCTGCGTGTGGTACTCCATCGGCCGCTCCGACGCCGACTCGGGCCTGCAGTACTCGTGGCTGTGGAAGCTGGCCAACGTCACGCAGACCCCGTACTCGTACGTGTGGTCCAACGAGTCCGACGGGCCCGAGCTCGTCAACGGGCCCTCGCGCAAGACCATGTACGTGACCGCGCTCTACTTCACCATGACCTGCATGACCTCCGTGGGCTTCGGCAACGTCGCCGCCGAGACCGATAACGAGAAGATCTTCACCATCTGCATGATGATCGTAGCAGGTGCCGGAACTCTTCTGTTATTAGCCGGAGCACCGCGCGACCCCCCGGCAGGCGCTGCGCGGGGGGCCGCGCCGCACCCGAGTTATGTTCGCGCCGCGTGCGGGCCGGGCCGGCCGCGCGTGTGGGGCCGCAGCGCTCGCCTGCGCCGCCCACACCGCAACCGCAATGCGCCGCCGACCACGACTCGCACATTCAGGCTGTTGAAAAATTACATTTCAGAGAGGGCATTGTTAGTAGTGATTCTTATCAATTTTCATTTCTATGCGTGTTGATTTTGTTTTGATTTAAACTGATACTTTGTGTATTTTTAATTTGTGAACGAGTTGAGTATGTTTTGTTTATTATTTCATTATTTTCACATCATTACTGACACGCCTCACTCGCGAGTGTTGTTTTCTGACATCCTGTTGTCGGCGTTAGTAGTTGTTTTGTTTTCCCGTTTGGTTGTCCCGTCCCTCCCGGTGCAGGCCCACGAAGCGTCGCGACAGTCACCTGTGTGGTCTCGCGCCGGTGTGTTGTCTCACTCGCGCCAGTAGTGTTGTCTCACTCGCGCCACCCGCCCCGGTCGTGTCGTTTGTGTTGTTGTTGATAGGACGGTGAGGCAGCACCTTCACCTAGCGCTAGACGAAATTAACCAGAAGCTAGAATGAGAGAATTATTATCAGAAAAGCAATAAATGGCACTTTGGCTATCACTGCTACAATTTCGTGTTATTGTTCACAGCGTTGACTACAGGGTGTTAGGTAAATGGGTTCATACAAAATTAAATTGTTAAAATCAGATTTTTAAGAAAATTAAAATAATTAAAATGATAATATCAATTTTCTGACTTCACCATACCATTTATATGCATATAATGTTAACATGGGCTAGTATCCGCTTATGAAACCATTTACCTAACAACCTGTATATGTCTTGTCAATGCTATTCCACTGTGCCTTTTATTGTAAGATTTTAATCAGAGCGCGTTACTGGTCAAATAATCATATTATTATTGTTATATTCGATTAATACCGCATTTCCTAAAAACATGACGTAAGTAAAAAGAAAAGATTTAACAGTAAGGAGCGCCAAAGCGCGGAGACTAACTTCGTAGCTGTTCGCAGCGCTTCTGTACGCGACAATATTCGGGCACGTGACCACGATCATCCAGCAGATGACGTCGGCCACGGCCAAGTACCACGACATGCTCAACAACGTGCGCGAGTTCATGAAGCTGCACGAGGTGCCCAAGGCGCTGAGCGAGCGCGTCATGGACTACGTCGTCTCCACCTGGGCCATGACCAAGGGGCTCGACACCGACAAGGTACGCCCCGGCCGCCGCGTGCCGTGCCGCGAGCGGCCGGTTACGTTGTTATGTCGTCAGTGAATTTGGATGGCTGGACAGAGATGCAGCGTTCTCTTTTGTCGACTCAGTATTTTCATCGTAAAATTTGAAGCGGTAACCCAATAATTTTGCTTGTGGCCGTTCTGCGGTGTAGAGTGTCGCTCGCGTTGCAGGTGCTGAACTACTGCCCCAAGGACATGAAGGCGGACATCTGCGTGCACCTGAACCGCAAGGTGTTCAACGAGCACCCGGCCTTCCGCCTGGCGTCCGACGGCTGCCTGCGCGCGCTGGCCATGCACTTCCACATGTCGCACTCGGCGCCCGGCGACCTGCTGTACCACACGGGCGAGTCCATCGACTCGCTGTGCTTCATCGTCACCGGCAGCCTCGAGGTCATCCAGGACGACGAGGTCGTGGCCATCCTGGGTAGGTTCCGTCCCCGGCCAGGTCGCGGCCCCGGCGCGAGGCGAGGCGCGGGCGGTACAGTGCGCTTGTTGCAGGCAAGGGCGACGTGTTCGGCGACTCGTTCTGGAAGGACAGCGCCGTGGGGCAGTCGGCGGCCAACGTGCGCGCGCTGACGTACTGCGACCTGCACACCATCAAGCGCGACCGCCTGCTGGAGGTGCTGGACTTCTACCAGGCCTTCGCCAACTCCTTCGCGCGCAACCTCACGCTCACCTACAACCTGCGCCACCGGCTCATCTTCCGCAAGGTACGCCACCCGAGATCCTTTTGTGCGTCATCATCTATTTTTTATCAAGTCATCTACTCTAGGCGCGCTCTATTTTAAAAAATTTTTCACCAAAACGTGGTCAGTGTCATTCATTCAAAAAGTTTTAAGCATTTTTTGTATTTCGGGGGCACATAATCGGAATAAAGCCGTTCGCGCGTCGCAGGTGGCGGACGTGCGGCGCGAGCGCGAGCTCATGGAGCGCCGCAAGCGCGAGCCGCAGCTGGAGCAGGCGCAGGACCACCTCGTGCGCAAGATCTTCTCGCGCTTCCGCCGCGAGCGCAGCGTCGCCGCCGCGCCCGCGCCGCCGGAAACTCCCACGTTCGAAAGTTTGGAAACGCCATTCGAACGACGACCGACGAAGTCCTGAAGGCTTCCGTCTAACCCAAAACTGTTTCGCAGCCAGTCCCGCGGACCCCGAGCGGGGCGAGCCGGGCGCGGGAGGGGCGGGCGGGACGGGCGGGGCGGGCGCGGCGCGCGGCAAGTGGGGCCGGCTGCTGGCGGGCGGCTCGCTGGACGCGGGCGAGGGCGCGCGCGGCGTGTTCGCGCGCAGCCTGAGCGTGCGCGAGTGGCCCGCGGCGCTGGGAGCGGGCGCGGGCGCGGGAGCGGGAGCGGGCGCGGGCGCGGGAGCGGGCGAGGCGGGCGCGCTGCTGAAGGCGCAGTTCGCGAAGGCGCGCTCGGCGTCCGCGCTGGGCGCCGCGCGCCAGGACACCATCGAGGAGGTACTGTCGACGATTGAATCGAAAATCCTTTTTACTCTGTGCCGTTTACGTCCCGACGTAACGAATTCGTAAACGGAGCTCGGTCCGCGCAGTGTAGGGTTCCATAGTTGCCCGTGGTTACCACGATGTATGTATTTCAGAAGCAAATGATTTATTAAATTATTTCATCTGAGTCGCTTCTTAACGTTCACTTATAATACATTGCGAGTCTTGATAAAGTGCACATATTAAATTAACGAAACAAAAAATGTCAAGAAACTCTGTTTGCGCCACTTCAACTCTTTCCTACTATTTGAATCAAAATGATCATTCGATTTGGGATCGTATAAATATAACGCTTTAGTTCGAAATTTGAAAGTAAGAAAGAAATTGAAAATAAACTTCTATAAATTGCATTTGAAGACTGCAATAATTGATTGATTTGAATTACGCGCCAACGCACCGTCAATGACGTGCAGTCTTACCATAGACTTTCTTTTCTCTTTCGTTGAGAACTCATACCGTGCGTGTTTCGTACCGCTTAAAAACTGAAATATAGGTGATTTCTGGCTGTGATCGGATTCCCTAAGGTCCAGCAGGCTATTAGAATGTGCGGAAAAGACGGGCCCGCCTTGTATTGTAAAGAAAACGTTAGAAGCGACTTCGTACGCGTGAACCCCGTTTTACGTCCTTATAGGTTGAATTTTGCAAAATCCTGTCTTAGTGAGCACCTACGTTCTAAAGGAACCCCTATGTGACTTTTCGCTTTTATATAGATAGATTCTACCACTTTGTCAAGGGCGTTATAAAACTTTTGACTGTAACAGATATAACTCCACAAAATTACAGCTCTCTAGTCCCAATCCCTCAGGCACAATCAGTTCGGATTGGTAAAATCAGTCAAAAGTAATTTTAATTTATTTACAAATCAGGAGTTAGAGGAGAAGCGCGTGGCACCCGCCGCTGCAGCGCCTGCGCACGCGTCCACTCAGGCGCCTGCCGCCACCTCCTCGCTCGCCGGCGCCTCGCTCACCGGCGCCTCCCACGCCGGCGGCGCCCACACCGGCGCCTTGCACGGCGCGCCCGCGTCGGCCGCGGCGCTGGCGCACGCCGCCTCGTCGCACGACGCGGCGCTGGCCGAGCTGCGGCGCGACGTGCGCAACGAGGTGCAGAGACTGCAGCAGAAGGTGAAGGAATCGCATCCCGCCGTCCGACCGGAGACCGCGCTCTTTTAAATTGATGACGAATCGTATGCGACGTTTTTCGTCGCTCGGGTCGCATTAAAAATCAGTCAGTCGGAACCTTTTCAGACGCTTTCTATCTCAGCCCTCGGTGAAGCGTTCGCGGTGATTTCATCGAAGTCATGTGCCCGGTTGTAGGGCACCGCTCCCGTGCCCGGGATATAAGGTCAGGAAGGAATCTAACTCCCTAGTGAGCGTAGAGTCCCTATTCCATAAAAAATAGGGATTGATAGTGAAAAGGGGCATACGTCCCTAGAACCCTAGGCCTACTTAACGGCTGGTCGAGTACAAATAAAATGAGACACTGTAGTCTCCTCTTTGTCGATAGATTTAATACTAATAACTCTAATAAGGGTTTCTTAATTGCGCTCACCAATTGGCGCCACTGGCGAGTGAGGTCCTATAGCTCATCATCATCATCATCATCATCATGTCAGCCATAGGACGTCCACTGCTGAACATAGGCCTCCCCTAATGCTTATCCCTATCGCTCGCTCACGGTTAAGACAGACGCGCCAACCGGTGAGCGGCAGGTGGACAAGAGCCGGTGAGCGCAGTCAAGAAAACCCTCATTCTATCGGTGCATATAAAAACTAAATCACTTCTGATACTCGAAGAAGTGATCAATATTGTGACTTATTTATTTTATTTTAATAATGATTTTCTCGAAAAAGTGCACCGGGCGCTCGCATCTCGACCGCTTTATTTTTTGACACGTTCGCATTCTTCAACACTCAATATGATATTTGTCAACGATCAGTTGGGGCGCGTAGAAGAGCTGCTGACGATGCTGGCGACGCGCCTGGGCGCCGACACGGACGCGGGCCCCGGGGCGGCGGGCGCGGGCCCCGGGCCGGCGGGGGCGGGCCCCGGGCCGGCGGGCGCGGGCCCCGACGACGAGCGGCCGCGCGCGCCCACCGACGTCGCCGCACTCGCGCGAAAACGCCGCTCCAAGGTTACAATTTGGTTGAATGCAGTTTGTAGGAATTAGAGCAAAAAGAGCCAAAATATCCCAGTTTCTCGTGCACCATAGTTGTAACGCAGGTTTTTCAGGGTTGCGAAATGCGAACTTGGGTGTATGTATACTTCTCCCTTCTCTCGAGGAACCCTACAACTAGGCCGGTAGAATAAGATACATTAATTTAACAAATCTGAAACAATTCCTACAAAAGGTTTTATTGTCTTATGGCTTCATTTGTTGCGTTATACCGCGTAAAGAACTTATAGTATCAAAAACGGGTCTTCATGACTAAAGGACATTTAATCTCCTGCATTGAATAAGATCAAACATATGTATGTTTTGGACAAACCATTCTCATGCTAATGTTCGACAAAGTATAACCAGCGTTTCCCTGTCAAGGCTCGCGAGTTGTATTCGCCTATCCTTGTTCGTCCAACCCGTTCCTTAACTACGGTTGGTGCACCTCTTCCTCGCACTCTCCTGAACGACTCTGTGTTATCTGCTATGGCTGTCCCTCTTAATTTACTGAAGTTCGCTGAGCCGGTTAAAGTTGGACAACACTGAAGTGTCCCATACACATAAATATGATATCCAAACCGTGACATTGAAAGGGGGCGCCACTGTCAATACCGGATCGCTAATAAATGAATGTTTTCTTTGAGTAAAATTTTCTATCTACAGTATTAAGAGTACTTTCCCTCCAGGTGGCATTACAAAATTTTATCCTGTATAGTTAAACGATGGTGGCGCCCCCTTGTCTATGAGTTTAGTGGGACAGTTCAGTGTAGGTCATCTATATGTCTATCGCGCAAGTGTCATGTGGCCATTTTATTTTTGTCAGTTCTTGTAGTGCCAATATAAATGACCTAAATTGAATTGTCCCACCAAACTCAATGACAGGGGGACGCCACCATCGTTCAACTATATACCTAGTTTCCAACATGGCAAAAATTGGAACCGGCGATCCGGTATTGACGGTGGCGCCCCGCTGTCAATGTCACGGATGGGACAGTTCAGTATTTTTGATCTAAACAAGATTTGTACGAGATTCATGTTGATGTGTGTAGGTCGCGCAGCGAAATTCGGAGGCGAACACGATACTCGCACCGATGTAATATTTGCACGTAATTGACCGACGTCTGACACACCACACGCGCGACCTATAATATAAGATTGCAATAATCCGGTGATCGTCGAACTCGTACGTATGTCGTCCTCAGGCGAGAAGCAAAGGAGCAGCGCCGGCGGCGCCCACGCCGACCACGCCCGAGGGCCCGGGCGGCGCGCTGGGCGGCGGCAGCAGCGGCAGCGGCGACGCGGCGGGGGCGGGCGCGGGAGCGGCGGCGCGGCGGCGCGAGTTCGTGTAGCGCGCGGCGGCGGCGGCCGCGCCCAACGACTAGCGCGCCGCCGCCCGCCGCCCGCGCCCGCGCCCGCCGTCCCCGACGCGTGACAGGCGATGAACTGAAACTGTTGTGTTCAACTCGAATACTCGACCGGTCGAGTCGAACTGTGCGCAGTCGGCCGACCGGCGCTTCGCACCGCACGCGCTCGCGCCGGGCCCGCGCAGTGCACGCCCGACCGCCGGCGTCTCGCCGCGTGTCAGCGCTCCATCCGTTCCTTTCTCGTAGATTAGAATGTTACGATCGCACTTTCCTTGCGCCGATCGGGCTCGTCGTTCGACGTTTGCGTTATCTTTCACGCCGGCACGTTCACGGTCGCACGTTTGCTACCTACGTTTCGGACGCGTCACTTACGACTTTGACCTCGATAAAATTCTTCTAGTGCTTGTCGCGAGTGAAGATTTATTTTTCCCTTTGACGATTTCTTCCGATCTGGGGCGGGCCCCGGGCCGGCGGGCGCGGGCCCCGACGACGAGCGGCCGCGCGCGCCCACCGACGTCGCCGCACTCGCGCGAAAACGCCGCTCCAAGGTTACAATTTGGTTGAATGCAGTTTGTAGGAATTAGAGCAAAAAGAGCCAAAATATCCCAGTTTCTCGTGCACCATAGTTGTAACGCAGGTTTTTCAGGGTTGCGAAATGCGAACTTGGGTGTATGTATACTTCTCCCTTCTCTCGAGGAACCCTACAACTAGGCCGGTAGAATAAGATACATTAATTTAACAAATCTGAAACAATTCCTACAAAAGGTTTTATTGTCTTATGGCTTCATTTGTTGCGTTATACCGCGTAAAGAACTTATAGTATCAAAAACGGGTCTTCATGACTAAAGGACATTTAATCTCCTGCATTGAATAAGATCAAACATATGTATGTTTTGGACAAACCATTCTCATGCTAATGTTCGACAAAGTATAACCAGCGTTTCCCTGTCAAGGCTCGCGAGTTGTATTCGCCTATCCTTGTTCGTCCAACCCGTTCCTTAACTACGGTTGGTGCACCTCTTCCTCGCACTCTCCTGAACGACTCTGTGTTATCTGCTATGGCTGTCCCTCTTAATTTACTGAAGTTCGCTGAGCCGGTTAAAGTTGGACAACACTGAAGTGTCCCATACACATAAATATGATATCCAAACCGTGACATTGAAAGGGGGCGCCACTGTCAATACCGGATCGCTAATAAATGAATGTTTTCTTTGAGTAAAATTTTCTATCTACAGTATTAAGAGTACTTTCCCTCCAGGTGGCATTACAAAATTTTATCCTGTATAGTTAAACGATGGTGGCGCCCCCTTGTCTATGAGTTTAGTGGGACAGTTCAGTGTAGGTCATCTATATGTCTATCGCGCAAGTGTCATGTGGCCATTTTATTTTTGTCAGTTCTTGTAGTGCCAATATAAATGACCTAAATTGAATTGTCCCACCAAACTCAATGACAGGGGGACGCCACCATCGTTCAACTATATACCTAGTTTCCAACATGGCAAAAATTGGAACCGGCGATCCGGTATTGACGGTGGCGCCCCGCTGTCAATGTCACGGATGGGACAGTTCAGTATTTTTGATCTAAACAAGATTTGTACGAGATTCATGTTGATGTGTGTAGGTCGCGCAGCGAAATTCGGAGGCGAACACGATACTCGCACCGATGTAATATTTGCACGTAATTGACCGACGTCTGACACACCACACGCGCGACCTATAATATAAGATTGCAATAATCCGGTGATCGTCGAACTCGTACGTATGTCGTCCTCAGGCGAGAAGCAAAGGAGCAGCGCCGGCGGCGCCCACGCCGACCACGCCCGAGGGCCCGGGCGGCGCGCTGGGCGGCGGCAGCAGCGGCAGCGGCGACGCGGCGGGGGCGGGCGCGGGAGCGGCGGCGCGGCGGCGCGAGTTCGTGTAGCGCGCGGCGGCGGCGGCCGCGCCCAACGACTAGCGCGCCGCCGCCCGCCGCCCGCGCCCGCGCCCGCCGTCCCCGACGCGTGACAGGCGATGAACTGAAACTGTTGTGTTCAACTCGAATACTCGACCGGTCGAGTCGAACTGTGCGCAGTCGGCCGACCGGCGCTTCGCACCGCACGCGCTCGCGCCGGGCCCGCGCAGTGCACGCCCGACCGCCGGCGTCTCGCCGCGNGCTTCATTTGTTGCGTTATACCGCGTAAAGAACTTATAGTATCAAAAACGGGTCTTCATGACTAAAGGACATTTAATCTCCTGCATTGAATAAGATCAAACATATGTATGTTTTGGACAAACCATTCTCATGCTAATGTTCGACAAAGTATAACCAGCGTTTCCCTGTCAAGGCTCGCGAGTTGTATTCGCCTATCCTTGTTCGTCCAACCCGTTCCTTAACTACGGTTGGTGCACCTCTTCCTCGCACTCTCCTGAACGACTCTGTGTTATCTGCTATGGCTGTCCCTCTTAATTTACTGAAGTTCGCTGAGCCGGTTAAAGTTGGACAACACTGAAGTGTCCCATACACATAAATATGATATCCAAACCGTGACATTGAAAGGGGGCGCCACTGTCAATACCGGATCGCTAATAAATGAATGTTTTCTTTGAGTAAAATTTTCTATCTACAGTATTAAGAGTACTTTCCCTCCAGGTGGCATTACAAAATTTTATCCTGTATAGTTAAACGATGGTGGCGCCCCCTTGTCTATGAGTTTAGTGGGACAGTTCAGTGTAGGTCATCTATATGTCTATCGCGCAAGTGTCATGTGGCCATTTTATTTTTGTCAGTTCTTGTAGTGCCAATATAAATGACCTAAATTGAATTGTCCCACCAAACTCAATGACAGGGGGACGCCACCATCGTTCAACTATATACCTAGTTTCCAACATGGCAAAAATTGGAACCGGCGATCCGGTATTGACGGTGGCGCCCCGCTGTCAATGTCACGGATGGGACAGTTCAGTATTTTTGATCTAAACAAGATTTGTACGAGATTCATGTTGATGTGTGTAGGTCGCGCAGCGAAATTCGGAGGCGAACACGATACTCGCACCGATGTAATATTTGCACGTAATTGACCGACGTCTGACACACCACACGCGCGACCTATAATATAAGATTGCAATAATCCGGTGATCGTCGAACTCGTACGTATGTCGTCCTCAGGCGAGAAGCAAAGGAGCAGCGCCGGCGGCGCCCACGCCGACCACGCCCGAGGGCCCGGGCGGCGCGCTGGGCGGCGGCAGCAGCGGCAGCGGCGACGCGGCGGGGGCGGGCGCGGGAGCGGCGGCGCGGCGGCGCGAGTTCGTGTAGCGCGCGGCGGCGGCGGCCGCGCCCAACGACTAGCGCGCCGCCGCCCGCCGCCCGCGCCCGCGCCCGCCGTCCCCGACGCGTGACAGGCGATGAACTGAAACTGTTGTGTTCAACTCGAATACTCGACCGGTCGAGTCGAACTGTGCGCAGTCGGCCGACCGGCGCTTCGCACCGCACGCGCTCGCGCCGGGCCCGCGCAGTGCACGCCCGACCGCCGGCGTCTCGCCGCGTGTCAGCGCTCCATCCGTTCCTTTCTCGTAGATTAGAATGTTACGATCGCACTTTCCTTGCGCCGATCGGGCTCGTCGTTCGACGTTTGCGTTATCTTTCACGCCGGCACGTTCACGGTCGCACGTTTGCTACCTACGTTTCGGACGCGTCACTTACGACTTTGACCTCGATAAAATTCTTCTAGTGCTTGTCGCGAGTGAAGATTTATTTTTCCCTTTGACGATTTTAATTGTTTTAATAATCACGATTCTCCGGAAACTTAACGAAGCACAATATGATGAAGCGTTTTACGACGAAAATGATTCTCCAGTGAAATTATACTTTAGGTCATTTATTATCAATTATCATCACGAATCGTCCGCGATCTCATTAGGCTAAGCGCTCGGGCTCCGCGCCGCGCGAGGCGCCGCGGGCGTTGTTACGTTTTTAGAGTTTATGGGCGCTGCTGAGCCCGCACTCGCCCACGCCGAGCCACCGCTCCGTTACTATCTTTTTATCGAGAAATATATCGAAATGAGAACTGTACCTGGTTTTATTTGATATGATGGTCGGCCAAATTCCTCATGGGTGATGGGTGATCGACAGTGTCCTTTAATATTGCACAGTATTAGATAAGAAATACATAAATATACATTCGCGTTCCAATGCAATTAAAATAAAGAGAGACCTGCATTTCTTTATTTTAATAATTGTCGTTTGTAAATGTGACGGGCCTAAATCATTGCCTGCAGTTTCTGTTAAAACTGGTTACAGTAGAAGTTCCTACACAAATAATAGTATAAGATCCCGCTATACAACGACCTTCACCGAGATGCTTATTTGATGAAACATATTTTATATTCAATTTAACATGTCAATAATTATATTGCTTAAGGGTTGCCTAATAAATTTCAGTCCAGGATATGATTAATTAATCATTAAAAAAAGTTTTATTTTTAAATATTTCATCGGTTTGATTATTAAATAAACTCCATACCAATCGAAAGTATGAAGCCCATAGAATATGCAAACGTTAGGTTGCCTATTCTTTTCCAGTCATAACTCTCGGGTTGCCAGGTATAAACAGGTAAATTGATAGAGCATTTTGCATCGGTCTGATAATTTAATCAAATATAAATGAAAATAAAGATTATTTCATTATGAACACGGTGGTATAGGGTTGCCTGCGAAAAATCAGTCCTGAATGACGGTTGTCGAATTTTGTAAAGTGAAATTAAAACTGAAAGTCCCGCAACGTTCGAATTTTCCCAGGGATAACTATTATTTTAAAAATAATTACAATCGTAGTAATAATCGCGGAAATTACTCTAGGCCATATTACTCATCGTGGCATAATCAAAATAACACGAGACCGACACCGACACGGCCAGAAGGTAACCAAAGTCACGTGAATAGGGGTCGCGGCGGGCGCGGCCAATATCGCGGTAAACGGGGTTTCCACCATGTCCAACATGCGACCGTTGACCACGACCACGAAGAGATAGTAGAAGACACACCGGCCACTGATGAGAAGGATGACTTATTAGATGAGTTTTTTCGTACCTAAAGTTCAGGATAAAAGTTTTCATATTCTTAATTATAATAATAGTAGCACGGTAACATTTAGTGTTAATGATAGAAATATCGATTTATTAGTCGACAGTGGTGCCAGTCTATGTGTGTTAAAATATGAATGGTTCAAAGGTGACCCATGTTTTGAAAATAAATTACATTTTGATAGAATTACTATAAAAGGTGTCAGCGGAAAATTACAATCAATAGGTTATGTTTATTTAGATTTATCATATAATGGGGTAGTTTTTAAGGAAAAGTTTTACGTATTTAATAATTTATCTTGCTCTGCTAATGGAATTTTAGGAGACAATTTTCTAAAGCGTTATTCGGCTATAATTAATTATAAACTTAATAATTTGCAAGTGACGAATGACTCACAAACGGTTTGTGTAAACATTAACTGTAAAGGTCGGTACACACATACGATACCACAGCGATGCGAGGTAATTAAATACATACCGACCTCAATCAATGATGATTGTGTTATTTTATCTAGCGAAATACAAAACGGTATTTTTATAGCTGGGTTAATTGCAAAACCAAGTCAGGGTAGTATTCCAATCAGGATACTAAATACTACAAATAAGGAAGTCAGTATTGATTTTTCTGACTTAAACATTTATTCCCTAACAAGTTTCGATATCTGTAATTTTACGGATGAAAAAGTTTGTGCCGATCGAGTGAAATCTTTGTTTAAATTACTTAACGTGTCTAATTTGAATGAGGAGGAGAGAACAAGTATAGCTAGTATCTGCGCTAAATACGCAGATGTTTTTCATTTACCTGGCGACAAATTAAGTGTTACTAATTTGATGTCACACAGCATAACTTTAAAAGATAATGTTGCGCCAGTGTATGTCAAGCCTTATAGGCTGCCGCATGCGCAACGAAAGGAAGTTCAGAAACAGATAGATGATATGCTCGCGAATGACATAATTGAAGAGGCTTCATCTGAGTGGTCAAGTCCAGTTTTACTTGTCCCGAAAAAATCAGAGAAGCCCAACGAGAAAAAATGGAGACTAGTTATAGATTATCGACAGTTAAATAATCGCATTCAAGATGATAAATTCCCGTTACCTAATATCACAGATATTTTAGATTCTCTTTCTGGCAGCATTTATTTTTCAAAATTAGACCTTACACAAAGTTATTATCAGCTCAATTTAGATGAAAATTCTAGGAAATATACTGCATTTAGCGTTGATAAAATGTATCAACTTTCTTTAGATCAGGACTCACGTAAAGTAACTGCATTTACAGCGAATACTAAAATGTATCAAATGAAACGCTGTCCGATGGGATTAAAAACTTCACCAAGTGTTTTCTCACGTTTAATGACTATAGCTATGTCAGGCATTAATTATAATCAGGCTTTTATTTACTTAGATGATTGTATCGTTTTAGGAAAGTCAAAGGAAAACCACAATAAAAATCTGATAAGTGTATTAGAACGCTTAAGAAAAGTTAATCTAAAGCTAAATCCCTTAAAATGTGAGTTTTTACGCACAGAGATAGTTTATTTAGGACACAAAATAACATCCGAAGGTATTTTACCTGACGACAGTAAAATAAAGACGTTGCAGAATTATCCGCCACCAGCAAATTGCGATGACGTCAAACGTTTTGTCGCGTTTGCTAATTATTACAGACGATTCATACCGAATTTTGCTAATATTGTTTTTCCATTAAATAAACTATGTAAGAAAAATATACAATTTGCATGGACCAATGAGCACGAGTCAGCTTTTCAAACATTAAAATCAGCCTTGATGAACCCTCCAATTTTACAGTATCCCGATTTCTCGGAAGAAAACATCTTCAGATTACAAACAGATGCTAGTAAAACAGGTATAGGCGCAGTTTTATCAAACCAGAACGGCCAGGTTATCGCTTATGCTAGTCGTAATTTAAAACCTGCAGAAACTAGATATCCTATTATTGAGTTAGAACTTTTAGCAATTGTTTGGGGAGTACGGCATTTTCGACCATATTTATATGGCAGGAAGTTCAAAATCATCACTGACCATAAACCTCTTATTTATCTATTTAGTCTGAAAGATCCCTCTAGCCGACTTACTAAATTTAGACTATATTTAGAAGAATACGATTTTGAAGTCGAATACGTCCCGGGTCGAGACAATGCACCAGCAGACGCATTGAGTCGATTGCCTATGACGTGTACTGATTTAAAATCTATACAAGAACAAGTATGTAGTATAGTATGTAAGTAATTATAAGAATATTTTAATATCATAGTTTAGTGTACACCGCATGAGCGTATCTAGGTCGATGACATACGCGACCTCAGCGTGTGACGTAGTTTAAGTTAGAATATAATATTTTGTAATGCACTTTTGAATCCAATTTATTACACGACTATCATTGAGACAACATCTTTCATTCACCTATTCGATCCCGTTACTACATAATATTTTATTTCAAGATTATTCCAATGAATAAACAACTGTATAAATAAATCATCCTGCAGTTTCTGTCAAAACTGGTTATATCCTATCCTAACTAATCCTAACTAATATTATAAATGCGAAAGTAACTCTGTCTGTCTGTCTGTCTGTTACGCTTTCCCGCTTAAACCTCGCAACCGATTTTGATGAAATTTGGCATAGAGATAGTTTGAGTCCCGGGAAAGAACATAGGATAGTTTTTATCCCGGTTTTTGAAACAGGGACGCGCGCGATAAAGTTTTTCTGTGACAGACAAAATTCCACGCGGGCGAAGCCGCGGGCGGAAAGCTAGTAGTAAACTAAAAGTCCCTACACAAAATTTGGGCCATGCGACGTCATAAAAGACAACCGAATCCTACTCACAGTACCAGGAGCACATAAATAATAGGGGGGTAATTGCCGTTGGTAAATGTGACATTAAAAAGGGCGCAAGTATGTAACACTGTTTGTCCTCCTTTGTTTATCTCATTTCCTCACATCGGATAGGCCTAGAATGGGATAAAAATACACAAATGTCACTAAGAAAAAAGAGAACAATAGTTGAATGTCCGCTCAAAGTACCAGGACAACATGCAAAGACGGTCTGTGTGGGTGTGACAATAGTATATGTTAGATAAAGACATGTATAATATTTATATGCCGTCTCATTCCTCCGCAATATTTATGAGGGTACATCACTATAAGAAAAAGAGCAAGACGGGTTATGATCTTAGTACCCCGTCTCTTTCGGTCCGCATGTTTAAGGGGGTAGTCTTATAAGTATTTGACTTAAAAGGTGAATAAATAAATCTCCTGCTAAATTATGGTCTCCTAGTACCATAGAAATAATCGAACATCACAAATGAAGAAAAATCAAAGGAATTTTACAAAAATCATGCAACTTTTGTGGCATTTGAGGCGATCAAAACGCACTACCATAGCCACTCCACAGGTGATCGATCAAGGCCGTATTTTCCAAAACACCATCATAATATTTTAGGTATATTTACTTTAGCATAAAACAGTCCTTGAGTAAGGAAGCAAAAATGTAGAACGCCATCATCGTAATATTTTATTTCAAGATTATTCCAATGAATAAACAACTGTATAAATAAATCATCCTGCAGTTTCTGTCAAAACTGGTTAGTAAACTAAAAGTCCCTACACAAAATTTGGGCCATGCGACGTCATAAAAGACAACCGAATCCTACTCACAGGTACCAGGAACACATAAATAATAGGGGGGTAATTGCCGTTGGTAAATGTGACATTAAAAAGGGCGCAAGTATGTATAATATAATTATATAAATATAATATAATTATATAAATAAATATAATTATATATATATAATTATAATGCTGTTTGTCCCCCTATGTTTATCTCATTTCCTCACATCGGATAGGCCTAGAATGGGATAAAAATACACAAATGTCGCTAAGGAAAAAGAGATAACAATAGCTGAATGTCCGCTCAAAGTACCAGGACAACATGCAAAGACGGTTTGTGTGGGTGTGACAATAGTATATGTTAGATAAAGACATGTATAATATTTATATGCCGTCTCATTCCTCCCCAATATTTATGAGGGTACATCACTATAAGAAAAAGAGCAAGACGGGTTATGATCTTAGTACCCCGTCTCTTTCGGTCCGCATGTTTAAGGGGGTAGTCTTATAAGTATTTGACTTAAAAGGTGAATAAATAAATCTCCTGCTAAATTATGGTCTCCTAGTACCAAGAAAATTCTAAACGAACAAGTTTTTACAAAATCCAAGCAACTTTTGAGGCGGTCGAAGCCACAGTATCGAATTTTCCAAAACACAATTTTTCTAAGGTGCTAAGTTTTATCAGTTGCCAGTTCAAAAAATTGTCAAACCTATTTGTTACTTCTTTACACAAACCTTTTTTAGTTCAGTGTAGCGGTGAGATGACCTATGAACCGTCCCTGCCACTGTCATCAGGAGGGCGCCACCACCAACACCGGACCACGGTAATACTATCTATACAGTATTCCAACTCGGCCATATTTTTGAAATAAATGTCAACAGCCCCGCGGTACGTCACGGTATGACAACATGCGATAGGGCTGCTCACCTACAGTACCCATTCTAATTACATCTGTCTACTTAGAATTTCTATCTAGTATTGTGATTGTAATTTTTTTTTATTTAGACAAACAAAATACTTTTTGAATGGAATAGGATAAAAATGCGTGTTGTTTTGTGATTAGTAGATTTAATTTAAAAAAATATACTAAATTAATTTTGAATCTACTAATCATAATGACCTGTTGCTTTAATTTCAGGCGGGTGAAGTCGTGGGCCAAAGCTGGTTTTAAATACAATATAATTTTCATTTCAAATCAAACTTACTGAAAATGACCATTTCTGACAGTTAATGACTAGGTAGTTTTTGACAAATTTGACCGTTTAAGACGGTAAGTCAAATTCAACCAACTTAGTCATTTTCAACACTAGGCCATCGACGTCCGTTCGGCACATTCGCGACACCCCTAACTTTTACTTTCGACCGCGTACCGAGATTTGAAATTCGAAGGAATGCTCGCGTTTCGTCGGTTTATATGAAGTTACAATACTGTATGATATTATTACCGTGACCGGACCATTATTTCCGATTATTGCCGCCACGTTGCTGAGCGACCTTAACAAGACATTTTTGCAGGCGGGCGCTACTATCATTATTGGGTTGTGTTTTTTTATTTTTGGCACTTGACGTTTTATAATCGTTGGATTTTATAAACTGCTGAACTGTCCCACCCGTAACATTGACAGGGGTGGCGCCACCATCAAAACTGGATCGCTGGTTCCGATTTTTGCCATGTTGGAAACTAAATAGTTGAACGATGGTAGCGCCCCCCTGTCAATTTAGTTTGGTGGGACAGTACACGTGTAAAGAGTTGGATCCAATCCCAGAATCTGTCCTATACCGACGAACAAAGGGGAATATAGTTCCAAAATACTGAACTGTCCTATCTATGACATTGACAGTGGGGCGCCACCGTCAATACCGGATCGCTGGTACCGATTTTTGCCATGTTGGAAACCATATAGTTGAACGATGGTAGCGCCCCCCTGTCATTGAGTTTGGTGGGACAGTTCAGCGTGGGTCATCTATAGCAGGGGTTTGACTGACATATTTTGGCGGGAGAACGAGGCATTACGACAAATACACAAGATGGGAAGAGACAGAATAGATTGTCAGTTCGACAGTCGAATCGACCTTTCGTATCGCTGCTAGTTGGCCGTATAGGTAGTTCCAAAATACTGAACTGTCCTATGCATGACATTGACAGTGGGGCGCCACCGTCAATACCGGATCGCTGGTTCCGATTTTTGCCATGTTGGAAACCATTTAGTTGAACGATGGTAGCGCCCCCCTGTCATTGAGTTTGGTGGGACAGTTCAGCGTGGGTCATCTTATACTTTAGTTTGATATATTTTTGCAGGCCAGTGTATTATATAAAATAACTAGCTTTCCGCCCGCGGCTTCGCCCGCGTGGAATTTTGTCTGTCACAGAAAAACTTATCGCGCGCGTCCCTGTTTCAAAAATCGGGATAAAAACTATCCTATGTTCTTTCCCGGGACTCAAACTATCTCTATGCCAAATTTCATCAAAATCGGTTGCGAGGTTTAAGCGGGAAAGCGTAACAGACAGACAGACAGACAGAGTTACTTTCGCATTTATAATATTAGTTGGGATGTCTCTCTGTCATCACGAATGAAACTTTGTATGGATAAATTATTTTTGTATTAATATTCCATTTTCTTCCATAAACTTTGAATTTTTGACGAATTTCAATATCTAATTACTACATGTGATATACAGGGTGGAATTTTGTAATGCCACCTGAAGGGAAAGTACTCTTAATACTGTAGATAGATAATTTTACTCAAAGAAAACATTCCTTTATTTTTGAAAAAAAAAAAAAAAAAACATCATTCAAATATTTTCAAAAATTTGCTTGCCACACCCGGGAATCGAACCAACTGTTAAAAATTACATCCTGTATTTTTATTGCATCGATCGTTAGGGTTAAGTATAAGGATGAAATCTCTCAAACAAACTTGATAAATCAAATGAAATAAAAAAAAAATGAAATCTTAAATTATTATTGTATGGTATGGTATGGTGTATGGTATTATTGTATGGTATGTATGGTATAATTGTATGGTATGGTGGTAAATTTTCGAAAAAAATTCAAAAATCTTTGAATGCAGTTCTTTTTTTTTTCAAAAATAAAGGAATGTTTTCTTTGAGTAAAATTTTCTATCTATATTATACAGGGTGTTTCTTGTAAGGTGTCAAGCCGAAGGCAGGTGATAGGTGAGGACTAGATCTATCGATTTCACCCCCATGTAT
>NW_021136071.1:0-1041 GCF_004193835.3 Ostrinia furnacalis | reverse complement strand
GTTTCCATCCGTAATTGATTCGTTTCCCTACCTTTTAACTTTAACCCAATCCCACCCTGTCTAAACGCAATGTCCGCAAAACTTATGGCAAAACTGAACGCAAAAATCAAGAACCCTGTCGTGGCTAAACGCAATCCGCGAGAGCCATAAAGAAAAAAAAAAAAAGTATTGGAATTTATCGACTGAAGTCGCTGTTTGGAAGCAAGTTTGATCGTAGTATGGAAGTTTCCGTACCCTGAACCAAACTATTGCAATATGTTTCGAAGTTTTTAGTTATTTTACAATTTAACGTTTAATGTGATTAATGATTAATTAAAAGAATTCAAGAGGTAATGCTTATGTCAAAATGTCGGAAGAAGATAATCAGGATATTGAACAGGAGCTCGATGAACTGTTGACGAAAGTACAGCCGAATTTACAAGATGTTATCAAAAGGGTAAATAATTGGTATTATAAATTATTAAAGTGATTAGTGCATTAAATATGATGTGTTATTAATATTATTTTCTCTTATTGTCAGAGTTTTACCAACGTGGTCTTGCAACAGACTAAAAATGGTGAACAGGTAAAGCCTGACTCTCTGGAAGACACTTCTTACTTCGCCAAAAATACTCAGGTGTAAGTATGGCGAAACATTTTTTATTATAAATCACAAGTTATAGTGTTCAGGTGTACATTTGATTTGAGGATTGAACTACTCGATATTTCTCAAAAAAAATGTACGTAACGAAACGGTAGTAACGAAATAGTAAGGCCATAAGGCTTGTTATACATTGGCGAAATATTGTGAATGCTCTTCATTTATTCATTTCGAAATATTTGTAAGTATGCACCCAAATACGGGGTAATATTAACGGGTTAGAAATAAAATAAGGGAGTAATCATTCATACTATTTTAATAAAATTATTTTTGTTCCATCATGTTTATCCATTTTGAGTCGTTCTCTGTAAGCTTTTTGCCTTTCGGCATTGGTTTTTGGCAGCATTCCTAAAAAAAAACAAAAGAAGTAATCACATAAAAACGTCATCTAAATGATTTGA
>NW_021136070.1:0-1213 GCF_004193835.3 Ostrinia furnacalis | reverse complement strand
CAATTATAATGTAGATTAGATGACAATACAATATTGTGGTACCAGTTGGTCTGATGATGGGACTGGAAGGTTCGAAGGAAGAAAATTCCTAAACGAAAAGGCGGAATCACATCGAGTTTGGGGTCATTGGATTTGTCTTTTCGAGATCTTTAAGTGCTAGATAATGTCCAGGGTCCGAATGATGGAGTCAGGAGGCGGCCATAGAAACTCCTAAACGAAACGGTGGGAACTCATCGAGTTGGGTTCGTTGGATTTGTCTTTTTGAGCATTTTAATGCTAGATGATGTCCAGGATCTTGATGATTTTTGGCCTTTTAGTGCTGTTAGTAATTAAAAGCGTGTTTTTAGTTTTATAAACTATTCTTATTTGACATTAAGGACATATTTCACAATCGCTTAGTATGGGCCTGTTTCGCCACTTCTGGATAAGTTGTGGATAGCTTGTCTGACGGATCATTTGACACATTTTTATAGAAAATACGTGCTAGCTAGATTGATCCGACACTTACCGAATATATCCCGGTAAGTGTCGGATCAATCTAGCTAGCACGTATTTTTGCACGCTAGTCTGTACGAGATTAGAATGGTTCTCAAACAGCTGAAAAACAGCAAGGCACCGTAATCACGGCTGAGCTTCTGAAAGCAGGCGGAATGCCGGCACTAAAGGCTTTTCAGAAGCTGCTCGATTCCGTCATCCTCGAGGGCATAACGCCTACGGCATGGCAAAGAAGTATGGTGATACTCATCTTCATAAAAGGCGACAAGACCTTGTTGAAGAATTAAAGACCCATTTCGCTTCTGAGCCATGTCTACAAGCTGTTTTCGATAGTCATTACAAATTGTCACGTTAGCAGGCTCGACGACTTTCAGCCCCCCGAACAAGCCGGTTTCCGAAAAGGCTTTAGTACCATAGATAGACCATAACAATATACGCTACGGCAGATTGTATGGAAGATCAAGGAGTATAATCAGCCGCTTTGCGTTTGTGAGCTATGAGAAAGCCTTCGATTCGATTGAGACATGGGCAGTGCTGCAGTCTCTCCAACTGTGCCAAATTGACTATAGATACATTAAAGTGTTGGCAGGCTTGTACAAATACGCCACAGTGACAGTCCGTTTCAAGACCAGGACCCGAAACCTATCCAGTTGCAGCGAGGGGTGAGACAGGGAGACGTCATCACCATCGTCCTGGAAGATGTTTTTAACATTCTAGG
>NW_021136065.1:0-1088 GCF_004193835.3 Ostrinia furnacalis | reverse complement strand
TGCGACATGAACTCCAGTTTTAAATCCGTTGACATCTTGTAACGTTGCCGTTTGCTGTTTTTCACAAATTGATATTTCTTCTCGATATTCTGATTTTGGATACCACTAGCGACATCTATTGGCGTGATTTAGAATTAATTTGCAATAGATGGCGCTTTTTGCTCAGTCAATTCGAATATATTTTATTGAAACATTTCCTAATGTTTTTGTTTTGATTGTTCTATTTTTGAATTGAATATTTTCGGTGTTCAGGAAATTGTTTCCATCATGGTTTTTATTAGTGTTTGCCTTTTATCTACGCGGCGAAACGAAACGTTTCGCGATGTCAATGCGAGTCATTGTCACTGTCAGTTGAGCTGTCAAATCACTTTAGAATTTTGGTCGATCTTGCGCAACCGCAATTTTATTATTTTCGGGGATGTAATCCCCTGTGTTTCAAATCGTGTGTTGCAGAATGCATCCACCATAATTTCTTAATATAATTTAAAATAATCACATCGATGGGTGCCGGGAATAAAGCCACAATCGACAAAACACAATTTTACAGGAGAAGAGAATTAGTGTCAATTTTGAATAATTCTAAACTACGAGGCGTATCAAAACGGTTTGTATATCAAACGATGCGTTATTTTTTCTGGAGTAACATTTAATGTGCATAAGGTTATAGTGCTTAGAATTTACTTTAAAAAAGGTAGAAATACATATTGCCGCTTCATACATTGAAAGTCGGTTCCGTAAGAGTCCATTGCGGTTTTATTCCGGTAAAAAGTGTGCAATTAATCAAACAGTAATAGTGTATTGCAGCCTCGGACGCTGATCTGAAGGATACAGTAATAGTCGATTGCTTGTAGAAGATTTAAATAAAAGTTATAACATTGTTTATGGCACGATTATTCCGGTCAACAAATTTTAAATGATGAATGGGAATAACGATTCAATATCCATAGTGCTTTTGGTAAATCAGGCAGTTTCAAAGATAAAATTCTGAAAAAAATTCAAAAGGTGTATAGGGACCCGCAGTTTACTAAAATCACTTAATCGGAAAACTACTGCTATGGCTATTGCGGCTTTATTCCAGGCACCCATCG
>NW_021136063.1:0-28434 GCF_004193835.3 Ostrinia furnacalis | reverse complement strand
GAAAGCCGTTCACGTAGAAGCTGTTAGTGATCTCACAGCTCAGGGCTTTCTCCAAGCATTTAAAAGGTTTGTGGCAAGAAGAGGTCGTTGTGAGCATATCTGGAGCGACAACGGTACCAACTTTGTAGGGGCCGCCACAGAAATAAGAAAACTCTTTGCGGATGAAAAGGATGGCATCTTGGCAGAAATAGCCGAAAATTTAGCCAATAATTGTACGACCTGGCACTTCATTCCGCCACATGCACCTAATTTCGGGGGATTGTGGGAGGCGGGAGTTAAGTCCGTCAAACACCACTTAAAACGTGTGATTGGAACGTCCACTTTAACCTTCGAAGAGATGGCGACGGTACTGGCACAAGTAGAGGCATGTTTAAACTCTAGGCCTCTGTCAAGACTGAATGAGGATGCAGAAAATTTAGACGTCTTAACTCCGGGTCATTTTCTAGTTGGAGAGGCTTTAGTCACGGCACCTGACTATAATTATGAGACCTCAAATGTAACCTCACTCAGAAGGTGGCAATACACACAAAGAATGAGNTTTAGCCAATAATTGTACGACCTGGCACTTCATTCCGCCACATGCACCTAATTTCGGGGGATTGTGGGAGGCGGGAGTTAAGTCCGTCAAACACCACTTAAAACGTGTGATTGGAACGTCCACTTTAACCTTCGAAGAGATGGCGACGGTACTGGCACAAGTAGAGGCATGTTTAAACTCTAGGCCTCTGTCAAGACTGAATGAGGATGCAGAAAATTTAGACGTCTTAACTCCGGGTCATTTTCTAGTTGGAGAGGCTTTAGTCACGGCACCTGACTATAATTATGAGACCTCAAATGTAACCTCACTCAGAAGGTGGCAATACACACAAAGAATGAGTCAGGAATTTTGGCGAAAGTGGTCTCAAGATTACATAAACCAATACTTTCACAGGTACAGATGGTCAACTCAAGCGCCTCAACCAAAAATAGGAGATATTGTGTTGGTCAAAGAGGACGGTCTTCCCCCATGTCGTTGGCTGTATGCTAAAATTATCGAAGAGCACCCCGGTCGTGACGGAATTACGAGAGTGGTTACATTAAAATGCAAAAATTCTATAATCAAACGATCTGTTAACAAATTGTGTATTTTGCCGGTAACTGAGTGAAATCGTTTATCTTAAATTTTTGTAGGTACATACTAGTAAAAATCATGCATGAATGAACTTGTTACTTTAATTTTATTTTACATTTTTATCAAATTATACAAAGTAATTATTATTTACTTTTACCTGTATTTTACTGTTTTAAGAAGAGTTTGGGTTTATGTGGTTTTATGATGTTTTTGTTAACACAATTTTAAATTGTATTATATTTTTAAATCTTAATTTCGAAGAGTTAATGTGAACAGTCATGGTGGATACGGCGATAAGTTGTTAATTGTAATATGTGTTAATAGGGTATTTTCAAATGTTATTTGACTGGTTTTGCGATAATATGTATAATGTGTCCTACTTTTACCATTGTGGTCATAGTGGGCGGTTCCGTATTTAGAAGGACAAAATGTCAATTTGTCCTTAGTGGGCGGTAAATGTAAGAATAGTCTATAAGGCAATGTCCAGTCAATTAGTTACATTCCGTAGATTCTAAGACATTTTAGTTCGCAAGACTGTCAATAGATGGCGTTGTGCTGACTTACATCGCGGTGTCGAAGTTTTAGGCGACCCATATATAAAGGTTTTGAACCACCGTTCACATTAACCATCCTACTTGTTACTAACCGATTGTGGTGACGTAATAAACCCGTCGTGTACTGAGTTTGGCTTTTATTTCTAAGCTAGTACACCCTCGATTCGACTTTGACCCAAGGGGGTTAAACATACCTTCTTGACGTTATAGAGGTTGGGCGGGTAGGCAGCGGGTCCGGGCGTCTTCGTGGCCTTGCCCGCGCCGTCCAGTTTTGCGCCCAGCGAGTAGTTCGGGCTCCTAGCAACGTGAAAATAAATGATTAAAAAGACAAATATTATAAAAATGTGGGTGAGAGAGATGTGTGAAAAACATTCTGTGGATGAATCTCTCAAAAAAGAAATGTCAAATCAGTCTAATGGAGAAACGACTATCAGAGAACGCTTGCAGAATCGCGAAATATTTTAATGAACATGTTAGAGTCTAATGCCCGTTTTCACCATCAATCCCTAATTTTTAAGTAACCCCTTTGAAAACAAAATTTCTGTAATGTGTTACCATAGGGGTCACTTAAAAATTAGGGATTGATGGTGAAAACGGGCATAAGTTTCCTTAGACAAATGAAGACCCACAATATCGTGACAGTTAATTTCCATATAAGGACTTTTTTGCACGGAAAGTGCTGGTGGCCATGAATGGCTTTTCGAACTTCACCTTACAATAGGTGAGCGTAGGCGGCTTTCAATCCAAAGATGGTCCACAAGGAGCTCACCTCGTCATGTAGACGTTGGCGTCCCGCTGGAAGTAGACGGCGGGCCCCGGCGAGCGCGGCTTGAGGTTGAAGCCGACTCGCGCGCCCATGGTGTAGGCGGGCGTGCCGGGCCCCAGCCGCAGCGCGTAGGCGTTGGGCGCGGGCCCCGGCCGCTTGAGCGCGAAGCCGAGCCGCGCGCCCATCGAATATATGGGCGCGCGCGGCTCTCGCATGGCCGGGCAGCGCTCAGGCGCGTGCGAGCCCGGGCCCGGCGTGCGCAGCGTGGCGCGCGTCGGGAACCTGCAACACGCAGGTCGCTTCAACACGTCTCCACGTGGTGGCGTAGCATGGGTTGGCACCCGGGGCGATCACGTCATAAGACCTAAGGCACCCCCTGGTACCCCCCAGGATTTTTGGGGGGTTACCTACCGATTTGAAGATTGAAAGACAATCGCGCGATGTGCCATGCAGATGCGCCAGTGAGTACTAATCTGCGTGACTGACTTGTGTCACCCCCTAATGCTTGGCACCCGGGGCGGACCGAACCCGCCTACGCCGCTACTGACGTCTCCTTTGACTCTATTTGTTTTCAAGTCATCCTAAGGTGTTACGTAAACGTATTAGCGTAATTTGTATGGGGTCAAGTGGAAGAAGCTGGACACAAGTCAGGGTGTCCACTGCAAATGTTCGAAAAAATTCCCTGACTTTTCCCTGACTTTCCCTGACAATTTTTTCAAAATTCCCTGACCAACTATGTATACAACGTGTCCCAAAATTCAAGGATAAGCCGACGCCACAGGATGGACATAATCATGACTACTTTAGGAAAAATAAGGAAAAAAATCTATCTCAATTATTTTTTTACTTACACAATAAATTATGAAATTCAACGAAAATTGACACCCCTTATGATATTTTACATTTATTTTACATTACCACGACCACAATTTTTCAATTATTCCTGGTTTTCTGTTTATATCGGCAACTTAAGTAGTGCTGCTGTTCACCCCAACTCTTAAAACCCCCAGAATCCTTGCAGTTTTTACACAAAAGTTAATCAAAATATTTTATTTCCTTAAAATTTTGAACGATTTTTACTTTCACTCCACTTTGACTCATCGTTTTGTAAAAAAAAAGTATGAGCACTACTGCGGCAAGTTTTTTTAAAGTTGACGCAACTATCCAAGATTCCAAAATGGTACTCTAAGAAACCTAGTCGCAAAAAAGATATGCGTACCATTTTTACAAGCACTTCGCTTGTAAATTAGTATGGGATAAATCTTACAACTGAATTTAAAACCAGTTCTCCTTAATCAATTGAGCTGAAATTTGGTATACTTGTGTAAGTACGATGACAATGCAATATTATGGTACCATTGAGCTGGATGGAGTCAGAGTCAGAGAGACATTGAGATAGGAAATCTTAACGAAACGGCGGAATTGCATCTAGTTTGGGTTCGTTGGACTTGTCTTTTCGAGCACTTTAGTGCTAGATGATGTCCAGGGTCCTGATGATGAAGTCAAGAGGTGGCAGGAGCTGGCCATAGGAAGTCCTAAACGAAACGGCGGAAGCTTATCGAGTTTGGGTTCGTTGGATTTGTCTTCCCGAGCACTTAGGCCATGAGATTGAGAAACAACTAAAAAGTTTAAAATAAAGTTGTAATAAAAAAAACTTTTTTAAAAACAAGCTTGACTTCGTTTGAAAATTNCGGCTTATCCTTGAATTTTGGGACACGTTGACTTTTCGGATAGATCCAGTTAATTCTGTAACCTATTACTGATATCGTTTGAAAGAGCTCGTGAAGCACTTTCAAGATCAGTAAGCAGTTTTTCGATATCTTGTGTAGTTTAGAAATAGTCGAATGAGATCACTTATCGTTTCCACCCTGTATTAATAGCACTCACAGTGAACTGCTCACTAGTCTGCACTCAATAATCAAATCAATAAATAATTATAAAATAAATATAAATAAACATAAGTTATAAGTTGCACTTTCACATCGACAATAGAAAATATATCATTTTACTGAAACAAAAAAGTACAACTATTAAAACAAAAAGGAGTAATCTAGTTAAGACAAAAAAATCATAACATAGATCACTCTAATCCTGAAAAAAAAACTATATGAAAGTAATCTAATTATGAACAAAATTATGTCATAATTTAGATCAATCCACTTCATTAGATAAAAAACTAAAAAGGAGTAATATAATTATGACTAAAAACAAAGTTATAATGTAGATCACTCCAAACCTGAAAAAAAAATGCTTCGATAGTCAAGATCAAAGGTCTTTCTAGAGCATAAATTAATTAAATCCCTCATTTTACAATCACTGGGAAATTTCGGGAGACAAACAGTGTTTTGGTAGACAAAATCTCAATGTTTCCCTGACTTTCCAGGTGACCCCTCTATTTCACTGACTTTCCCTGACTGCTATGAGCTTCCCTGACTTTTCCCTGACTTTCCCTGACTTTCCAGAATGTGGACACCCTGCAAGTTAGTGTCACGTGTTCACAGGGGCTGGCGGATCTCGTGTTGACTATCTGAAAAAGTCTTGACTTGTACGTAACACACAAGACAATTGCGATTACCTATAAATGGCTAAGCAGATACATAATTTAAGGTCCCATTATTTGTATTGTATTGCTGTTGGTTTTCCGAATAATAAAAAAAAAACAAGTGTTTACGTTTGTGCATCCTTCCTCTAAGTCAAGGCTGCTCAACCCCAGGCCCTCGGAATTTTAAGTGACCCGAGCAAGTATGGTTGATCGTCTTAATTGAGTTTTTTATTGCGCTTGTCCTGAGAGTAACTGAAATAAGAAATGTAAGTGGCCCGTCGTTAACGACTGAATCCACCGTTTGGCCCGACTCTTCAAAAGGTTGAGCAGCCTTGCTCTGAGTCAAACATTTTGGTCAACAACGCGTCGTTAACTCGCTACCGCATCGCAAGAATAGACCCTCTGGAACTATCGGTTTACTTTACGTTTTTCTCCTAATATTCATGTATCAATATTTGGTTTTGTAATGATTCATAAAGTGGTACCTAGCGCCGAAGCTCCAAGCGGGGGAGGAGACCATGCCGTCGCGCGTGACGCGGTCGATGCGGTAGGCGGGCCCTGGGCCCAGGCCCTTGACGCGGTACCCGGCGTTGGTCCCGAACGAGTACATCGGGTTGCGGTACCGCGACGGGTCGTGCTGGTTGAAGCCGCACGTCGTGGGCAGCTGGTACGCGCCGGGGCCGGGCCCTGCGGGACACATCCAGTGGATAGCATACAGGAGTCACAACAACACTAGGGCTAGGGCAAGACTATTTATGAGCCACCATGAAAGCCTGAAATCATCTTTGTTTTTTTAGGACATATGGCTAAAAACTTGTCTCTGATTTCCTTAGTCTTGGGCCTTGGCTCAAAGGCGAGCGGTGTAACATGTTTACACACTCACTCACTCACTTTAATACGAGGACTAGGACCACCAGCAGGACAAGTGGTTACTAAAGTACACGAGTAATTTCACGAACTTACCCAATGGTTTTTTGCATGCCATCCTGAGTGATTTGTTTAGTGCACTGATAAATTTAGAAGTTACTGGAGTTTAAACACTGAAATTTGATTTTAAGGGGTCATTAGAACTGTAATTTTGACAGGTGTCTGTGCCGGTCGCGGCCTGTTGATGTTGGAAACAAATGATAAAAATTCAAACGTCGTGTCGGAACATTTCAAAGAGGATGCTGTTAAAAAGTTTGATAGTTGTGGTTATCAAGGATTAATCCTGTATAATCCAGGTGATGTAATCTGGAATCTCAGCGAGGGTCGAGTGAACAAGAATGGCTAGCAGATTTGGAGCCAGAGAAACTCAACATGATGCCACTTATAGACCGCACGGTTGCACGACTAAATGGACTCAACTGATTTTCTTAATAACATAATATGAGAAACTGTAGAAGCTTGAAGCTATTTCAGTTACGTGTCCTGTCCTGAAGTGATTTTGAATAAAAATGCGAAGTAGATATTATTATTTATGTTTATTTTCACAATAAGATTAACAGATCAAAGTATTGAAGGTGGCTCTAGTGGAGCGTAGTGTACTGCTGCGGGCGCAGCGGAGCGCCCTCGTCGGCCGCCTCGCTGGCGGAGTCGTCGTCCGGGCTGCTCGCGCCCCACTGTCGATAAAACTTGGTTTCATTTCCGATATTACGTCTAATAAGTAAGGGAAGAACGTCAATAAAGACTAGAAGACTCTATTCTAATTTATGATGAACCAAATCGGTTACAGACTGTTGCGCAATTTTCTTATGGTGCGTACATTGGGCGAACGGCTCGCGCGGCACGCTGGTCATCCTGCTCACCCTGCTCTTGAGTGAGCAGGATGTCGAGTTTAATCAATTTTAATCCGATGTGAGAAAAGCAGGTCACGTTAAAATGTCGTAAATTGATACACTTGTTAAGGCTTGGTATTTCTTCTAAAGTAGGTATTTCGCGCTGTCAAAATCTGCGCGCGCAATTCTTCGCCGAAAACAGCGCGTCAAAGAGCTCCCGCCACAATTTCCAGCTACACAGTATAGAAATACGCAGTTGGTTAGGTTAGGTTGACTTCCTTCCTTTCAAGCGTCACACTCACAACACTTTCTAATAGAAATCATATCCAAGTGATACAAATTAAAACACATTCCAGACTTTTTGGGAATATATTCTAGAATCGAATAAATATAAAATATAACTGCAGAAGTAAACACTGTTCAAAGTGGCCGTGGCGTCGCCCGACCTTCTGGAAGTTCTGCGCCGGCTTAAATCAGTGTGCTCTTCTAAAGAGTGAAGACGATTGTATGTAGGTACTATTAAAATGTAATTTTAACTCATTGGTTTTGTCTCATATTTGAGGAATGTATCATGAGTAGAGTCTTAGTTTAAAAGGATGCCAACGATTTAAATTTCAATAGGTAGACAAAATTCAGAATTCTTAAATATCAAAAATTTTAGCTTTCTCCAGTAACACTGGTATTATTATACTGTGACTCATCAAAGTCATCATTGTCAAAAATATTGACAAATCGAGAACTGTCACGTCCAAAAAACTGGCACGCGTCCGTCCTCCGTAAGCGCCACCGCGCGACTGATTGAGATTGTCCAAGCCGTCATGGGCGATTTTTTCCACATTTTTTAACATAGTAACTAAATAAGACGCAATATAAAAATTTCATCCGTTAAAAGCCCTCAAGTTATTTCTGAACTTTAGTTTAGTAAAAGATTCAGAATCTCAAATCGCTTATTTTAAAAATAAAACCATTATTAGAAAACGAATAGAGGTAACTTTGGGAATTTATTCTATCGAGTCAACTTCATCAAATCGTGTTTCCATCCGTTAATAGCCCTAGAAAATATCCTCAACTATGCTCAAAAAAAATCTTAGCCTTTTATTTTACTGTTTAGTACCTCAAAAATGAAAAATGAAAACCTCATTTTCGCCATTTTCTCTGTTACCCGGCCTTATTCGATTACGTTGGTGCTACGCGATGCGACTGGCCATATCACCCATGATACCGGTAAGCCTGCATTGACAGCGGATGATCTTTTAAAATGTGGTAAGAATCTTGTCGTATGTAGGTACGAGCCAGTAGCACGTACCAAATTGCGCGTCAGCATTTTACATTGTTTCATAAGTTCGCGTCACATCAGCATTTTTACTCCACATTTATAATTTCATCAGTTCATGTTCGGTCATCGTTCATACCGAGCGCGTTCTCACTATCATTCTATCATTTAGCATAAGTCTATCAATACAGTTGTATCAGTTTATATCAGACTTTCATTCCTCTCTTCTATCAGCAACATATCACTCAAGAGCGTACAAACCGTACATCGTAAGATGATGATGGTATGTGTGACATAGAATGTGGTGGTGGTATAACATAGGCCTCTTACCTGCTCGGAGAGCGGGTGTCGCCGCAGCGCGCGGTAGAGCAGCGCGGCGTAGAGCAGGTTGAGCACGCCCAGCGCGCGCATCGTGGCCTCGAAGCCCGCGCCCCACGCCACCAGCCCGCCCGCCACCGGACCTAGGTCAAGGTCTTTAATTACTGCGAAATCATGGGTTCCTGTCTGGCGGAGATGGGACAGAATTGACTTCAAGTTATCAAGGTAAAGTCCGGTCGCCGTGCGATAAGGATGGGTAGTTTGGGGTCATTGAACGAAATTATATCTGCTCAGCGACCGGACTTTACAATAAAGCAGACAAAGTTTTCTCATGGGACTCGCACAACTTGAGACGTCTGAGGCACAGATAATTCTATGCTCTAATTTGAGGCTCTTATTGTAAAGGTACAAACACAATGTTTAAGATTGTGGGACGAGGTTGTAAGCAGTAGCAAGACTTATAGCGGATATGGGTATGACCCGCGCCATGGGCACTGACCCCGTCTACTCCTCCGAATACAGCAGGTGTACATAATCACTGTAAAATTTTATACTTCTGCAATTTTTTCCGCCCTTTAGAGCAGCGGTTCCCAAACTTATTTAGTCTACTGCTCACTTTAAGAATAAATTATTTTTTAGCGCTCTTCATTTTTGAAGTCAAGAGTCGAGCTCAGTCGGTGTCTAAGAGTCCTCCTAGTAGATGACGCCTCCCAAGCCTCGACACAACGTCCCGATTTTTTTTTGGGTCTCTTACCGCCCCCCTTTAAGCCTGCAGCGCCCACAAGGGGGTGTTATCGCCCACTTTGGGAAAGACTGCTTTAGAGGAACAGGGTCCCCTTGATCCTTAAGTTGCCAGGGCCCCAATAGGTTAAAGATGTCCCTGGCACCAGCGCCGCGTCGGTCGCGCCCAGCCCCAGCCCCAGCGCCGGTGCGGCACCTACAGTACACACAACACTCGCGGCCGGACGGGCAGCATACCGAGCGTGTAGGCGACGCTGGAGGCGGCCTGCAGCAGCGCGGCGACGTGCGGCACGCGCGCGGGCTGGCGCGCCAGCAGCGCTGGCACCAGCGCCGCGTCCGTCGCGCCCAGCCCCAGCCCCAGCGCCAGGTGCGGCAGCGCCAGCCACGACACCTGCAATACTCCACACGATACTCTTTATTTCACTGATCTTCAGTACGAAGCATTTGTGTGACTTAACAATTTAGTGGTGACTGAGTTTGTTCCGGCGTTTCTTCTCAGCACTTGCCATTATGTTTGTCTCGAAGCGCTGGTAGGGCCCAAATGATAAGGAGACATGTAAAGTGCCCCATAAGGGCTACCTTTTCTTTTTTATTTTTACCACATTTGACGTTCATAAGTGCCACTTGTGGTCTTAATTGAATAAATATTTTTGATTTTGATTTTTGATTTTCATTTTGTGTTTAAGACCTCAGTGCATGATCTTTGCACAGAGGCCTTAAAGACTCGTTGATCTCTCAGCCTCTCTCAGAATCTTTGCTGATGGAAAGTGATGATCAGGCCGAAGGTGGAAGCGAGCTTCACGCGTAATCCTCAACCATCCAATAAAACAGCTATCATATCTCCAACTACGGGAATAGCTACGAATGCTGTTAAAATTAAGGTTATGGTGACATACTTAGGTAGGATAGTGGTAGTTAGCCACTGGAAATCGAAAATGGGACTTCTGAGTCTGAAGCAGGTGATATTACCATTAGACCACAATCGTGGTTAAAATTGCGACGGCGTCTATTGATACGAGTATAAAAAGCTGTTTGTCGACTACAACCTCACCGCACATCTACTTCTCACACTCGACCTTGCTGAGCACAGCCTGTCAGGTGGTATACTGTGAAGTGTTCAAGGTTGTACGCACCGAAGTGGCGTGTGGTACGGCCAGCGCGGCCAGCCCCACGGCCAGCTGCGCCGCCAGCGCCACGCGCTCGGCGCCCAGCCGCCGCGCCGCGCCGCCCACCAGGCTCGCCGCCGCCAGGTAGCCCGCGCTGTCCGGGATGAACACCGCGCCCGTCTGCCACTTCTAAAGGACACATTGCTCCGGTAAGAGAGAAGTCAAAGGACCAGCAACGCTGCGGCACTGCAACGCCTTGACGTTTGCGTTGCGATGCCACAAATCACAATACAACTCTTCCACTCTCCAAGGCGCTCGCGTTCGAGCTTGTTCCCACTTATAGAGTGTCGGATTCGGATTTCCAGTGGCAGCATTTTATATAACAAGCTGTTCAAACTGGACACCAATTTTGTGTCAGCGCTGACAAGGAATGTCGAGTGTTTTGCCAGCCCTCATCGCCCGAAAAGTATAATGTTGGAACTCGCTCGCCTACTTATAATGCTGTTCATATTTGTCACGTCACCGTCGGGTGTGAGGGCCAACAGCCTTCTTAACTACTACAAGAGCTTCGTTAACATCCAATTTACGATGTATAATACAGTCACCTCGCGTAGAATAAAAATGACACCAACTAATTTCGACCGGGCTGACAAAGACAACAACAATTTAAGTTATTTAAGAAGAAGATCAGAGACGCTGCCACCCGTAAAATCCGGGCCTGACACCGACAAGAGGGAACGAGGTCTCCAGCTGGCAGCGTACCTGCGGGTGGAACTTGTCCATGATCCACAGCGGCAGGCAGGGCTCGAGCGCGGCCATGACGCTGGTGGTGAGCAGCACGGCGCCCGCGCACGCGCCGCACGCGCCCCGCGCGCCCGCCGCCGCCACGCCCGCCACGCCGCTGCGCATGCCCCAGCCAGTCCCACCACCGGCACTGGGCTGGGTAGACGACAAGAACATGTTGACAGTTTGTCACACAACCTGCCCCCCTAGACAAAACGCACTTTTTGATCGAATCGAAAATCGAATCCGTCAAAACTCCATACAAATAACTTTTAAAAAAAATAAAACCGACTTCAAATGCGTGAACACAAAAAAAAACTAAAAATTAAAAATATTGCGTATAAAAAAGTTCATCCCCAATTTTCCACCCTTGGGGGTAAAAAAAAAAAAAAAAACATACGGGTCGAATTGAGAACCTCCTCCTTTTTTGAAGTCGGTTGAAAAGGGGCTTTTCGACCACTTTTCGACTGGTTTGCGATTATAATTTGCACTTTGTCTAGACCCACTGTAGGCCTAAGATGCGCGCCGCGATAAGCTGTTATCACGCCATTTTATCGATTTTGCCCATACATTATGAATGACGTCGATAAAAGTTATCACGGCGCGTATCTTAGGCCTACAGCTCTTGCTTGAACTGACAAATGTTGCCGCCGTATTTGCTTGTGATACGGCATGTTGTTGTAACAATACTGAAAATTGTGTAGTGTATTATAAGAAATGTGCTAATAACCTGGCAAAAACATTCGGTAACAATAATGATAATGATATCCTTATCCGTAATATAGGAAAAAGGAGTAAGTAATCAGTTTGTAAGAAAAACGTAATCTAAACAGACTCACCTGGCAAAATTCCTCTCTATCCAGAAACATGTATTGCATAACTGAAAAAAATTAATCGGTATCATTTGAAAGCTCGTAGGTCAAACACGCTAAATACCCAATTTGATTGGTATGTCAAACTTACTGAGATCAGCCAGCAGTGCGACGGAGATGAGCATGAACGGTGCGGCGCGGCTCCATAGCGCATTCGCAGCGCCACCAAACGGGTATCCCACCAGCACTCCTGCATGTTTTAGAATTGGTAAGTTAGCAAGATGATTTGTCTACAAAGGCTGCCCTATAAGCCTGGGAGATCAGTCTATTGCTATAAGCAGCAACATTATGCGTGATTTCGAGAGACAGATCAATGAGGCTCTTCTTCTTTTTAGTCGGACACTTTCTTGTCAGAGTGGTCGTGGTTGCACTTTCGAGGTACACGTGGGGTATTCGATGTCATTTCCGAGGGTAGCTCTCCTGGCGATGTGCTTCCATTTCTGACGGTTAGAGGCGTCGCGAGTACACTAGACCATGGTGGACTCAGTAGCCTTTGTGATGGCGTCCAGTGGGCTGGCGATCGACCGTGTGCTCTCTTGTCTTTCACCTGGTGACTTGGCCTATCAATGAGGCACTACGCTATGAAGTCACTCTTTTTCAACCGGCTGACAATGATGGTGAGTTTCTTGCTTCTTCTCAGCACTGGTCCTTTTATTTTTCGTAAGCAGTGTAGTGGAAAGTGTTAAAGCGCTTTTTAAAAGCCTATTTGCAAAGAAAAAAAGGACTTAAATTACCCAGGGCCACGGCTCCGAGTGTAATGGAAAGTGTAAAAGCGCTTTTTAAAAGCCTATTTGCAAAGAAAAAAAGGACTTAAATTACCCAGGGCCACGGCTCCGAGTGTAGGTAATGGAAAGTGTAAAAGCGCTTTTTAAAAGCCTATTTGCAAAGAAAAAAAGGACTTTTACCCAGGGCCACGGCTCCGAGCAGCGCCCCGATGGCGCGGTCCCGCTGCGGCGCGGGCAGTGCGGCGGCCGCCAGCGCCAGCCCCGCCACGCCCGCCAGCGCCGCGCCCGCGCCCTGCGCCGCCCGCGCCGCGCCCACGCACAGCGTCCGCCCTACGCCTGACACGCTGCTGCAACCTGCCACACCTGTTGGGAACAAGCTCACGAAGTCATGAGCTGACATCATCCAAGCGAGGGTAAAAACAAAGGACTAATCCCACTACTGCAACTCCTGTATCGTTCGTTTCAGCCAAATGACGTCCACTGCTGGACAAAGGCCCCAAGGTTTTCCACGATGAACGGTCCTGCGCTGCCCTCATCCAGGTTCTTCCGCGACGTTTACCAGATCTTCGATCTACCTATACCTAACCTACCTAACCCTAATCCTAACTCCTGCTTATAGCCAGGATCTACAAACGAGGGTAGTTTGCGCGATGTCAGCGTTAATTGAAAGTATTCTTGTCATCGTTATCTAAATGCCCAGTTACAATGCAAATATCCCAGGTAAAGCCGACAGGCCCTAAGTACCTACTTATGTTACAATTTTAAGCGAAACAGTTATTATTATCATTCTGTGGCGAAACGTTGACGTATTCAGCAAGATAATGAAAAGAGGCTACCGACCACAGGCATCAGTCACCGGTGGTTCTCACTACACGTTCTTTGAATTCGAACAGAGAGTCCGTGGCTGCCACAATTTGTTGCAATGTACACCGGTGGCGGCAATGTAGTCGATGCCCGTTATCGCGTTTGCGTGGAGTCTAAAGCTTTGATCTCTTGATCGTTCGTAACGCGTGTAAGTGTGTAGTCGGCATACGCACCCAGCGCGGCGGCGGCCAGCGTGGCGGTGGCGGCGCGCAGCACGGGCGCGGGCCCGGCGCGGCACACCAGCGCCGACGCCAGCGGCGCCGCCAGCAGCTGCGCGCCCGCCTTCGCGCCCAGCACCAGCCCCACCACCGCCTGCGACCCGCCCGACCCTGCCAACCACGAACGTACACTAAGTATCTAACCGAGATTGTCTAAGCGATATGTCGCCAGATAGAATTCATGAATCATTATTATATAGCATAAACATTGCTTCGTTATTTGGAAGAAGCGGCACTTGACGTAACATCGAATCTAATAAAAACTGTATTTGATTATGATGATCCAATCATCTTTCAGAGCTTCCAATAGGAACCCTCGACAGTTCTTAAATGATGTTCCTCGTAATATCCAGTATTCTTAATAACCCAAAGCGGGATATCCGTTGGCTCTTAAAAAAAACAATGGCAGAAGATTTTCTATCGATTGTAGATGGCACACGTCACACCTTTCCACGTGAATACGTTACCGGGCCCCTCGGTGGTGATGCGGTGCACCGTGGTGTTGAGCAGCGCGGCGAGCGGCGCGTCGTGCGCGGCCCACAGCGCCAGCGCCTCGCCGCGCACCCAGTCCGGGATTATGGGCACTGCGCGGACCACAAACCACATCCATAACAAAATGATCACATTTTAGACATCAACCTTGTTCAACTTAAGGCAGGTCCAGACATGTATCATTTGCCCAATCCGATCACCGCGACCGTATCCGTATCGTCGACGCGTATCATGATCGCATATGTCGACGGGTTATTACCTGGTTATTACCCGTCCACATATGCGATCATGATACGCTTCGATGATACGGATACGGTGATCGGATCGGGCAAATGATACATGTCTGGACCCGCCTTTAATACTGAAAATACATACTCAGCGCATTAGAATACGAGAAAGAAGTGAGTAGGTAAATACTATAGGTATTCTGCTCTGTAAGTCTTGTGTCCTTTTGTGTTAATAAAGTGGTTATTCTGTTCTACTCACCTAAGACAGTAAGCAGGACGTTATCCAGAAAGAATGTAAAGTAAATGAGGGCAAACGCCAAAGCTCCATGGGAGGACGACCCATCTGTCATGATCGCTCACTACACAACTACCCACTGGGTCGACGCAAGCTCTATGACACGCCAGCAGTAGCTTCACATGCTATGTGAAGGCGGTAACACCGACTGATGCTACGAGCCCACAGTCGTCGCACGCAATGTGTAGAGGGGCTACTCGGAAACATTGTTTCGATATAGCCTATCTATCAGTTTCTCTCAGAAGTGCTGGGTTAGGGAGAAAGACGGATATATCGACATTGGTTTTCAGAGTAGGGTCGGTTAAGGCAGCGCGCATGCCGGCTGCGGCCCGATAACGAGCGCAATAGCTTTTCAATCAGTGCGCGCTGGAGCGTGTGCGCCGCCCTAACGCAATTTTCAGCTTCGCGCGACGCGTTTATGAGACGCAACTGTGATACCATGTCGTTATTGAGGTGCACTCGACTTCAAGTTATGAATTGGATTTATTTCTATTGGGTTTGTAACGAACAACACCTTATACTGGCTGTATATTTATATGAACGGGCCAGCAGTAAGTAAGTAAGGCTTATATTCCCGTTGTCCCCACTGGTGGGAATTAGTATAATTATTGTACAATTACTATTTTGAATTTGATGTTCTTTTTATTTCCGTTCCCATCCAGGGTGTAGAAGTGGCGACAGTTACGGCTAGCTATAAGATTCTATATTTTTAGTTAGAATATGGATGTATAAAGTCATTCTGTGACCTGTGACAGACCAAAATTAAAGCAGGCGACGCTGCGGGCAATAAGCTAGCTAGGTAGTGATAAAAGAGCAAAAATATTATATAATTAAATAAATAAAAATGATCTTTTTTTATTTATGTTTAGCATTTTACTAAAAATTTCGTAGTAGTGCCTACTAGACAGACGAGTAAAAATAGCGGGAAAATATATAAAAACTTTTTTAAAATATTATTTGAAAAAAAAAAAAGTCCATAAATGAACTGGTTTGTTGAATAATTTATTTACCTGATTTATTGTAATATTTACAATTGAAATTAATCATAAAACTTAACTTATTAATGTATTTAAATTAATATAGAAGTTTTCTCTCATAAAAATATTTAATTATATTTTGATTCTGACCAAACTCCTTGGTAATACTTAGTCGTTTTGCAGTAACGAAACGCTTTATGACATCTTGATACTATGCGCCATTGACTTAATATAAATACTATGGACCGTGTATACGTATAAAATAAACGTGCTCGGTACATACAGGACTTGGGAAAAAAACATGTCCACAATAGAGGCTGCTCAAATCAGCTGACATAACACAACACATAAGTCTGGTAACCATAGTACAAGCTTTGCTTAGTTTGAGGCTGGATAGCGCAGTGACAAATGCCCACAGATATTCATTACTTTTGTAATATCGGTTCTATTTCTATAAAATAAAATCACATTTATGCCAAAAATACTGTGTTGTCTATTAAATAACAAATAAATTACATGAATAATAGTGGATATCGGGTCATAAATTAAACTTTTTAAATAAGAAATGAGGTTATCGTGCTGTTTTTTGCAATAAAACTTCTTAAAATTATGCCCCATTACCATAAAAGTCTTCTGCATATAATACTAGCTTTCAATAGTTTCAAATGTTTCAATAAAATATTTCAGACTTAAATAACACGTTGGGTACCTACATAATTATCTTTATGGTGCGTCCAGACTGGGTTAATTTGCTCGCGCGGCAAACTCAACATCCTGCTCACTCAGTTATTGAGTGAGCAGGATGACTAGCGTCCCGCGCGAGCAAATTAGCCCAGTCACGCACCATTAAAGTTACTTAAATAGAAAGTAATAAATATTTTAATTTATCAATAAAAAATGTACTAATTAATACAGGGTGTTTCCTCTAAGGTACGTCAAGTTAAGGTACGTTTCTTGTAAGATACGACCTTCCATTCCTGCTTGACACCTCACAGGAAACACCCTGTATATTAAAAAATATCTATGTTTGTTGTGGATTATAAATATTATGATGTAATTTCACCCCCTTCCGGGGTTCCACTTTATCCAGGGTTCACGGTATTTATCATTTCAGTGCTAACATCAAAGTACACTTAAGTCTATTAACTAATATTAAAACTAATAAATCAAATCGGTCATGCTTCCCATTCAACTACCCTCCACGGAATAACACCTTTATTTTATTATTTTATTTTATAAAACACATGACAAATTACAATTTTCAAAAATTTTCCGGTCCATAGTTTATAAATCAATGATAATCTGCGCGATTGAGAAAACGTCACAAACGTCAATCATCTGACCAGGGTTGCCAACTCTACGTATTTTTACGTAGATCTACGTATTTTAAGCCTTCCTTGCAAACCTACGAACTTTAGTCCCAGAATCTACGTATTTTCTATCAAATTTGCAATTTAGGCTGAATGGGTATCGTTTCCTTTACTTTTGCGAAAAAGTTAATAATAACATCGCGCCAAAACATTACTCATGTATGTCACAAGGGTTATTAGTCCGATCACGGTTATTTGGCATGTGGCAAAAGTCGGAACTAATGTTATTTTGACATTTCCCCATAGAAAAAATGCTGTACAGCGCCCCCCTGTAAATGTCACTGAAGAGCCTTGATCAGTGAGTCTAGACAAAGTGCAAATTATAATCGCAAACCAGTCGAAAAGTGGTCGAAAAGCTCCTTTTTTTTATGGAGTTTTGATGGATTCGATTTTCGATTCGATCAAAAAGTGCGTTTTGTCTAGGGGCGCTGATATGAAATTTGAAATCTGAAGTGACTTGACTGTGTATGTGTAAACCGTCAAACGGTCAAAGTGAATCTTCACTATAAAAACATTTCTGAAAATGATACACAATAAAAGTGTACTTTACTACTTTTAGGGTAATATAAATTGTCGTTTTATTACTTTTACCTACCCCTACTCTCTTCATTTCACTCAGAAAAAAAAGTACGTAGATCTACGTATTTTCTTTAAGGAAATTGTACCATTTCTACGTAATTTTCTAATCTGTCCTACGACTTTTTCAAAATCCGAGTTGGCAACACTGCATCTGACATCTCGTCAGTCAGTCACAGTCAATTCGTTCAGTCACTCACTTTGCGTTGTTCTTTCATCACAGTTAAAAAGGCTGCCATGTATCGTGTCGTGCATAATTCCGATTGATTTATCAGTGAATAGCATTAGGGTGTGGGCGAATGGCAAAACAAGCGTCGGCACAACACGGGATGAAAGTTCAGCGAACTTAAGCCGCCGCCACTCCGCGAGCTTTCTGCCACACGGCGCGGGTCACCGTCACGACGCGAGCAGCCGCCCGCCTCAAGCTCATCGCCACCACCGACCCCCAGGGCTTTTCAATCTTCTTTCGACGCGTTATGGTAAGTGATTTACTTCTTTTAATTCTGTTTACGACGATAAAACCACACTTAGTAAATCCCTATAACGTCTCTGGGTAATTTGAAACGCGATTTATTTATTGGTTTTCTAAATAAACATCTGCAAAATATTAACACCTGGTGTATAAAAAAATTATAGAATGTGAATTGATATTTGGAGCATTTCCATTAAAAAACTTATAAGAAACTAGCGGCCGCCCGCGACTTCGTACGCGTGAATCCCGTTTTTCCCGCTAATTCCCGTTCCCGTGGGAATTTCGGAAATTCCTTTCTTAGTGCACCTCTACGGTACCTAAGCTACGTCCCTTCCAAATTTCAAGTGCCTACGTTTAGCCGTTTAGGCTGTGCGTTGATCTGTCAGTCAGTCAGTCAGTTTCTCCTTTTATATATTTAGATGTCTATGCTATGTTATAATATGCATCAGCTGTAAGTTTGTAGTAAGTTTTCTTTTCAATATTTGAATAAATAAATACAGATAGTACATACTTTAGACTATTAAAATATGTAGTACATAAACATAGGATGATGTAGCAACAGAACTGTTGAACATAGGTATGTCACAAGGGTTTAAATATAGAGTCAGTATCTGTATTATTTATTGCTGCCTTTGTGTTATGAGTTATGAACCATATTATGCAGCCCCTGTAAATATGAATCACCTAGCCGCCTGTGATGTGTGTGATTGTACGGCACCAGCGACTAGAACACAATAGGTGTTTGAGTGTCTGTAGTCTGCCGCTACTCATTGTGTTCTATCTACGTATACTATTCTAACAGTAGCTCTATGTTTGTGATGTCCTCTCCTATATCATGGCTTCATTTCAACCATTACTGGCAATTTATTAAATAAATGTACCTATTGTTTATTTTACAAATGAGATTTATGTTAATTAACTATTACGTTGAAAAAATGCAGATAAGAGAGTTGTTAATACTAATAACTAACTACAATTACACTCATAATACTTGTTGACTGTAACAGTGCAAAACATAAAATGACCTTCCTATATCGCTGGCCTGTAACAAGGTGTCAGGTTTCATGATTAACTGCAACACAGGCATCTGTGACAACTCATGGCTGTTTATACCACATGCCACCTGCATGCAAGATAATTTCAAAGTTTTTGTTCTACTAATTCTAAAATCTATTACAATTTATTTTTTGTTCTGTAATCAACTTTCTTAATCTCTTGTATGCCTTAAGCACTAATCAATGCAAGACACAATTACTTTCTCTTTGTGTCTGGAATCTCGTCATTCCAGTACTTACTCAGTTTCATCTTCAACAATGAGTTAAACTTAATTTTTAATTGTAAAATATTTGATAGAGATATTCATGTTTGGGTTATGCTTAGTCTATGTTGAACCTTACTCTGGTTTTAAAATTAATCTCATCTGTAATACTTAAAGTAAGGAAGACAAAGGAATTTTGGACCCTTAAACCTAATATTTTAGTCAAACATTAGACCTAGCAAAACTGTGATCAATTAATAAAATATGGTGAATTTAAATGGATTGCATGCTTTCAATTGCTTAGTATAGCCACTGTTATACAGTAACTACCTTATACACAATAACATTAGGTTAACTTGAGTGCTTCTAATTGGAGCTAAGACCCATTATCTTGTTTTAACAAAGATTTGTAAAATAATAACTTCAATTATGTATGTGGCCAAGAAGAGTATGTGTGTAGCATGATCTGGTGATGGACAACAATGTGTATGGAATTGACAATCAATTATAAATGAACAATGAATTTGCAATTCAATATTAGTGAAACAATGAAGTGCATTAGAATGCATAAAAATAAGGACCTACGTATTATTAGCAGGTGCTATGCAGGATTAAAAGAGCTTGTTTTTAAATTGATTGTGTGAATGTAATATGTTTTGCTTAGTTTGTGCAAATATTTTATTATTTACATTGTTGCTTGTTAAAGGGAAAATAATTTCTTAAATTAAGATACATTCAAGCAGTTTTAGTATCCTACTAACATTATAAATGCGAAAGTGTATAGAATGTAAGGATGTATGTTTGTTACTCTTACACGCAAAAACTACTGAACGAATTTTGATGAAACTACAATATTACCTATTGTTTATACATTAGAATAACATTATAGGCGAAGCCGTGGGAAAAAGCTAGTATATGTTAAAAATCATTATCGTGACCAAAGCTTATCAGCCCGACCGGGAGTATTCAAAATGAGCTGCTGACAGAGGTTAAAATAATGACGCAGCGTCATTGGAGGTATCAGTAACACACAGCTCTGTCGGCATTGAGTTTTTTCGTGCACAAAAACTGAGCGATTCAAGGCTTGGAGTCCGAAGCTCACGGAAGACGACGCAGGCCGATGACTCCGTGACTCACCGACGCGCGTGCAGGCTCCCGCGCTCGCCGGTTGCCCACGATGCACACTGCATGCCATTGACAGCTATGACACTTGCACTTATGTTGCAATAAAGCTTTCGCTATGGTCAAGAAACTTCCATTACCTTCCACGTTGGCAACTGGCAACGTGGAATATCTCCAGTAAAATACATAATATCTCCATTGATCAAGTTACTCAGCTTCATCTTCATTCATTGTCATTCAATGTACGTAGGTATCTACATTGAAAAACTGGCTTAGCGACGAATTAGATGCCGATATTCTAAACACCGTTACCGTACGTTTGAATGCCTTCAATCAGACGAGACACGTCGCTTGGTGCGACGCGTGAACGACATACGAATCAGGCCAGCTGCTAAAATATTTTCCCGTTCAGTCTGTTTTGTCGTAAAATAAAATGTAACACCAGCTACTTTCTAATTATTGAATTTGAGCAGGATTTTGATTAGCTGATACAATTCGAGTCCTTCAAAATACGCCATTAAACTCAAACTTTGACCCGCGTTTTTTTAAACGTTTGGAAATATAGCTGACTTTTTCTGCTTTTGCCCGCGGCTTTACCCGCGTGAAATTTAGTTGGTCACAGATCGTCATACATTATAGCCTAATATTATGTTATTCTGGGTTATAAAGAATAATAACTGTAAAGTTTCATCAAAATCCGTTCAGTAGTTTTTACGTGAATAAGTAGCAAACATCCTCCAGACATCCAAACTTTCGCATTTATAATATTAGTAGCTGACTACTTAGATTAATATTAATCTAAGGCTGATTATTATTAACAGTTCGAACTCCGGAATAATGATGTCACACACAATAATTAAGGGGAGATACCAACCACTAGCCAACGTCGTGGATCCTTCGCATTCGTGTTTATTTTAGTCATGTCATGAATAATACTGAAATGATCTTAAATCACTAAGTACCTATATCAACGTAACAGGCTGCGTAAAGTATTAAATATAGCGGTCCACCGACATTTCAAGGGTACAAAACTTTCCGTACATTCACTCGTCTCCCTTGAGTTGCAATCTATTTTTGTTCAGCATAATTTTGAATCGGTATTGTAGTGTGGAACCTAGGACAGTGCGGTGGAAGGAACTGGTTAGTGGGACTACGGCGCCTCGCACACTCGCGCGCGACTAATTACATGCACCGGAGCCGCCTGCGCCGGCGACCGGTCCCGCGGCCTCAGCGCTGGGCCTGCGACGACGTCCGTCCTGCCACCTGCCGCGGCCGGCGTCTCCCCCAATCCTGCTCCTTTTCGATTATACATCACCCAACCAGAAATTATTTCTTCAGATATAGCAGTTTCACGCACGTTCAAGTTTTACGAGAGACTGGTGTTTCTGCAGAGAACACTGACAGCTTAGGATGGGTTTAGAAAAAAATAGAGCTATATCAGAGTAGATCATTTATTCTTAATCTTTTAAGTTCGATTTTAGCGTTTACACCACGTAAAATTCAACAAACCTAAGAACTAGGATTCTAGAAAATAATATGCTCTAGCACGGTGATGGCCAAGAGGTCGACCGCGGTCTACCGGTCCGCGAGAGTTAAACAAACTGAACAGAATGATTGAAAAGGATAAATGTTTTATTTCACTCTTCTAAACTGTATCTTGCAGTCGACCGCAAGAAATATGTTCGAGCATAACATAAGTAGACCTCACAGGTCAAAAGTCTGGCCACCCCTGCTCTAGCATCTTAGAATCATCGCAAAAAAGGCAGAACATCGAAAGAATGCTCTGTCCCTGTTTACACACAACAACTTTGCGTAGGGATAGAATGAGCATTCGCTCGTTTGGTCTACTAAACCCACTCCTAGAGGAAACGAACAAAGTTAGAACGATTAGTCAGATCTGATTTGACTTCTTTCGTTATCACTCGATGATGATAAGGGATGTTTCATTGTTATTTATACGACTTGCGTATTAGAGTACACCTTATTATATTAACGTATTTAGGTAGCGTCAGTGTATTTAACTTGAAATTTATAATATTTTTAAAATATTGTGTTTTGCTATTTAATTTTGTCTGTCAGTCAATCAACGATTGACAGTGCATATTTTGAATAATATTGTAGCTTATTTTTTTTTGTTTTGTGAAAATAATAAAACTTAAGTTTTGGAGCTAAGTATCTGCATTTGACGTAGGTAAGTTTTTATCTTTTTTTTTTGCGAAAGAAAAGTCTCTATGTACAACAAGGCTTTCGAGTAGTCTTTATTGCCAGTTTAAACTCCTGCTACTTATCTACGATTATGCAAACGCCTATCGATTGTAACCGAATCTCGGCTACGATGTTTATCTATGTAAATGGAATTGGCGTCGAGGCAAGTTTTTGCTCCAAATCAACATTGCTTCCTTTGGCTCTATTCGCTGTGTTTAATAAATGTAAAACAGTATTAAATGACTCAATCCCTCCTGGGACGGTGCACGGTATTAACGAATTCTGTACCGACCGGTTATTTAATGAAAAGTGACATACAAAACGTTTCATTCATGCTCCAATAAAACGTATGTTACAGAACGTGCAATTCTTATGTACCTCTACTACACCTCTCGTGGACGGCGGGGTAGAGAAAAGGAAACAAACAATATTATGATTGGCCGTGATGAGTGGTCTCAAATGTTTCCCCGTGATGATTCCAAGAATCCGACGCAACTTACCCGAGTTTATAAGGAGTTTGATGTGGTTACGGTAGATGGAAGTTACCTTCATCAAAACATGCGGAAATTCCGAACAGCAGTGACTCAAATGGAGTCGAACGCGGGAACCGGTTGCCGCGCGAGTGAGCTATCGCTCCGAAGCAAGTCTTATTACTTACTTCATAACGTTTTTTAGACCAGCTGATAAAAAAATCGGGTATCTAACGGTGGTATTTTTACCGGATCATTCTAACTTAATTTTAATAATTGCTAAAACTATATAGTTTCAAATCTTCACGACTTATAACCACTTAACCAATTCGACTGTAATAATTGCTCTCAACAGTTCAGCGGATAGAATTGCACGAGTCATATTATTTATTACACGTGGATTCATGTTCATTAGAAACAATTGCTTGCAGCCACTTTCCAAGCCAGAGACCTACAACACAATCTTTGTGATATTATGTAACCACACACGAGCAAAAGTTTTACCAAAAGCTAATTCGTGGAAATTGATAAAAAATTCGATCATGCCATATTTTCCGTACTGTCGCTTTTATCAGACGTTTGTGACTCAGATGCATGGCATGATTTATTAATTCATGATAACTATAATATTTTATATGTATTACCTACACATAGATAGGTAGGTTGGTCGATTGCTAGTCCATTCGTCATAATTCACTCCATCGAAATAGCTGTGCTGTTCTTGGCCCTCCATTTGTAAGATGGTCGTCTGTCGTCCTCCTACAGAGGAGACTTCAAATGATGATGATAATGACTAAAATAATATTTTAACCTTTCCTTATAATGGAAATGAATCGATGAAACTGCCCTACTAGATCATAAAATACTTAATAGCACAAGTCAGACAAGGTCAACTTGCGACGTCACAGTCAACGTGCACTTGTTGCAGTTACCTACTTTGTGAGTTCAGTAGGTTACGGCCTCGTTTGGTAATGCCCGTAACGTAAACGTACTTTGACTTTCAGACGTCCAGACCAAGCTACATTTATCGCTTATAATGGCTCTGAAGTTTAGAGATGCGACGATGTTCAGCGCTGCTTGCGCCACCGCATTTCGCGATGTTTTGCAAAGATTGCACGACGAAATGTTTGGCAACCGACTTATTATCGCTTTATTAGCTCTGTTTACTTTATGCGCAGACATGGTCTATCCTATTACATTTAATTTACTTGTCATGTTCTAATGAAGTGTAATAGGTGTTTGTGCGTGCGATTTATGTTGGGATATCGCTCACCGGATTCATGATTGTGCAACCAACGCAGGGTTCTTTAAGTGTTATTTTCAATGAAATCGTAACTTGGTCAATTGCTCCTTTGCTCCTTTGGTCAATTTCTAAATATAACGACTCAATACTGGCAGAGATACTGGTTACATGCTTCAACTTGATAAACAGGGGGGGCTATTTATTTATAGATGTACCTACTTAACTCGTAAGCTATTTTGTACGTTTATTGAGGCCTTTTAGTTACTGTTACGTGTCTCTTACGTCAGCGCGTTACGCGTCTGTTGGACGCATGCGGAATCTCCGCGGAAGTGGTCTATCAAAGGTCGGGTGTCGAAATGCGCGTGATTTGGTGATATGATGACCACCGCCTCACTCCCGAGCCAGACTGGTATAGTAAACTAAATGTACTTAAACCTTTAGAGTAGGCGCACACCGTTGATTTTTAGTTGGCCGATACTTGTGCCCGATTTTAAATTGTATGAAGAATCGGCCAAATCGAGTCGGCGTAATGTGCGCACTTCCATACATGCCCATACTGATCAACTGCCCGACTAAACTATCGGCCGACGAAAAATCAACGGTGTGCGCCTTGAATTATGATGCAGAGGCACAAGCAGAGGTGGCCTATCAAAATTAAGTCTGGCTCTTGAGAGAGCATTTAGAGAAGAAAAATAAAAAGTTGAATTTATTTTATTATGTACATTTTGAACACATTACCTACAGCGGCTACAGCGTACTAATATTAGTGCTTTTTGTAAGAATAAATCATCGTAGTACATAATACGTTTAAAATATTCTAAATATTTTATTTTTTTACTTGACCGTGCCCTTAAAGCTAACAAGTCAACCGTCAAACTTGCCAATTAATTACTTTTCATGCATAACATTGCGTGGAACATAAACTTTCCAATTAGGCAGTAAAGAACTGCTATAAAAAGTAAAAACCTTTACATAGGCGTAATAATTCGTAAACAAATTACAATAATGTACCAAATTACCATAACCAATAACATTTCAATTTTATTTCAAGGCATATTTTGACGTAACCTTCGTACGGCACGAATATGGTTATTGTTTAGGTAATTACAACGTGGTCGTGCAGCGGAGGCTGCGGGGCGCGGCCGGCGGAAGGACGAGCTGCCTCTCAACACAATTAGCAATTCGCATCAAAGACGTGACCATAACTAAAAAGTAGTGATGGGCCGACTATGGTCTTTGCCGACTAACCGACTAGCCGACTAATCGGTTTTCAAATTGCCGATTAGTCGGCCGACTAGTCGGCAATGCCGATCATTCTATTACCTACTTGTCCGAAGAATAATATCTAGATTTCTCAAAGAAATAAGAATATCTAGATTTCTAAAGAGATAAAATAATATAACTTCTTGAGAAATGAGATTTCTTTAATTATGAGAAAAAATAAAAAGCAACACACAATCACCTAACAGTACCTAAGGTAGATGTCATAATTTTCAACGGCAGAGGGGTCAGAGGAGATGACAATATGATCGCCTCCTGCTGGGCTAGGATGCGCGCCTTGATATTATTCTTAAGTATCGACGTCAAAATGTATGGGCAAATTGCGCTTATCGCGGCACGCATCCTAGGTGTACTGATTCCTCTCCACCCTCCACGGTGATGGTCAGAAGCTGGGGGCGTGGGGGTACCCCCGCCTACATAGCACGGACTACCACCACCGTCGGATAGGCAGGGCCCGCCAATTGCTGGCACAGACTGTGATAGGTGATGTCTTTGTCCGGATTCCCATAGTTCTTCACACTAAGGCGATCGACGGAGCTCAGGCCCTGAGCTCCGTCGATCGCCTTAGTGTCAGGGGTTATTTATGTGGGTATTCCTCATCCTTCCGATGAGAGGAGCCCCACATAATCTACCACTTCCCCACGGGATAGGTATGTAATTCCATGCATTTTTTCCCCGAAAAAAAAGTGTCATAATTTTTATATGGACAAATTACATAAACTTTACACATCTTTGACGATTTCCTGGTAATTTTAACTAATCTTAACTTTGTATGAATTTAGACTGATTGCCAAAATTATAAATTAGGTGAAACCACTTTTTACTGATTTTTTGCAGTCAAAAATGGTTTAGATAAACGCCCTTGGTCTACCTCATAATCATCTTGGTAATTATGAGTTTTATTTCATTCACATTTTTAATTTGTAATGCGCCGATTATAATCGGCAGATTTTGCCGAATAGTAATAGTATACTTAAGAAGTTGGGTTTGCATCGCTACGTTACGATAATGATTTCTCTTATTCAGCCTTTTGGAAAACAGAGTGCTATTTTTTTACTACAATTTAGCCAGTATCAATACACGGGGTTCACAACAAAAATAAATAAATTCCACCCTCCGCACTTCGCCTGACCTCGTGAGTCGTGACCGGCTGTTAATAGTACCTAATTACTTTTGATAATTACACGTGTTTATCGACCATTGTCAGCCCATCACCCGCCATGGGCCCGCAGCTCGGACGGCCCCGAGAGTGCTGTGCTGTGGCTGACGGTGACGGCTACGATTCAGCAATATTAGCAACCATTCCAAGATGGTGGCGCACCTTCCCTAAACAGATGTTATCTGTTAATCGCTTAATCTTTTTTTAAGTAGGTAAGTGCTGATAGTTAGTTGGTGATTCATAAAGGCCCTTCTAAAAAGATAGCAGAACATTCAATCTATGTACGAGTAGGTACCTAATCAATAAGGGGATTTCCCTTTTTATGTGTAAAAAAGACTGGATCTAGTCCTTGCACTGTTACAAAACGACGAATTATCTAGTGAGTTATCATTATTTTTTTGCCAAAAACGTTGGGTTTGATCAGTAATAAAACCACACAATTGCTTTCGAGGAAATCCACGACGTCGCCTTGAAACGTCTTCTCGCGTTGCAAAACTGCGTCTGTTTGCGTTCGCGTGACGCCGCGCGCTTGTGAGCCAATCCCGTACCACGCGCGCTGCGCACGCGCAGGGCATCGGCAGCGTCGAGGTTTTGCTGCACCGATCATCTGATTGCAATAGCAAAACCCCAAAGGAAAATCGGATGACTGAAAAACCCCAATGAATCGGAAATATTATTCGCCAAGCGATTTTGAACCTGAACATCTTTTACCGACTGGTTCTACGATATTGGAAGAAGTGAAGTTTTGGGACAGGGAAACACATGAAATTAAACAACATGTGAATTTATTAGTTTCCCTTCCCCCCTGATTTAGTGGTATTATTTAAGCACTTGAATAGTTTTAGGCTTAGGAATTAAAAAACCTATTTTCTACGAAATTATTTGCCGTTAACCACAACACAAATATCTTATGATTCGCACTTACCCACCTACGTCAGGCCTGGCTCACTCCGCGCGGTACATCCGATAATTACCTACAGCGAAGCGCCCCGCCGGCGGGTATTATATCAGTCGAGTGTCACGCGCGTGCCCGTCGGGACGCTGGCGTGAGTTGTAGTACCTAATTGTATGATCGAAGTATTATTTAAAAATGGACATAAAGAGAAAGAAATATTGTGCGGCGTTCAGGTGTTTAAATTCGAAAAGAAATCTACCGGTGATTTATCTTTTTTTTCGCTTCCCAAAGATGCTGAAAGGTATGTTGGCCATGTAGGTAATCTACACTAATATTATAAAGAGGAAAACTTTGTTTGTTTGTTTGGTTGTAATGAATAGGCTCAAAAACTACTTGACCGTTTTTAAAAATTCTTTCACCATTCGAAAGCTACATTATCCACGAGTAACATAGGCTAAATTTTATTTTGGAAAAAAATAGGGTTCCGTAAAATATGTAGGTAGATGTCCACGCGCGCGAAGCCGCGGGCGAAAAGCTAGTCAATAATAAAATTCTTAGGATAGTGTAGGATTCTTCTTTTTTCTGTAATAGTATGTTTAATTTATCTGTCTTATGTTAAAATAGGAATGAATGAAGACATTGTAATAAAACAAGTTTTTTTAATCCTAATTAGGTATATTTGAAATGTTATTTTTACAAAGGTAAAATAACAGTAATACTTACTTACCTACATACGTACCTCATTACAAATAAGTAGATAAA
>NW_021136062.1:0-1896 GCF_004193835.3 Ostrinia furnacalis | reverse complement strand
GATGATAGAAGGTAAAACTCCTTAATGCTTAGGAGTTGGAGGATAATTCTTTTAATTTTATAAATAAGTATAGTTTCTAAAGTTATTCAAGTGTTTACATCAGATATTCATCATCTCATCATGATGAATTGGTCATGGTAGGTACAACTCCTTAATGCTTAGGAGTTGGAGGATAATTCTTTAAATATTATAAGTGCAAATAAACCAACAGTTGTATTCTTTCATGTTTTTAAGGTGGGCTGACGGTTTAAGGTCTTTTAGGTTTCCTATATGGTAACCTGTATTTTGTATGGAATATTATTTACACTAGACATGAAGAATATGGTGTCAATGTACTGCCTACCTTCAGTGGTAATATCAAGGTAATAATTAGTTAACTAAAAAGCAAGAAATAAGTAAAATTTTATAAAAAAAAATAAAACCGACTCCAAATAACCTACACTAAAAAGTAGAAAAATAATTACTAATTTCCTACTTATTTATTAGGACGAATTAATATTTATGTAGGTATACCATGATTGATACTTTTGGAGTCGGTGCAGGCAAACTTTACATGTTTCATAATCTTGGCACCGACTCCAGAAGTATCAATCATGGTATACCTACATAAATATTAATTCGTCCTAATAAATAAGTAGGAAATTAGTAATTATTTTTCTACTTTTTAGTGTAGGTTTTTTGGAGTCGGTTTTTTTTTTTTTAATTTAACATACCTACATAGTTCTAAAACCTATCTATCTAGCTCAGTGCCCCGATTACGCTAATTTTGAACGTCTCCAATACAGACGCGCTTCTTCGATTCTGCGATACGCTTGGTCAAAACAGCTGACGTCAACTGCAACAATCACTCGTTAACTAGCTTCAAAATATTATCTATTTTCCACAACGCTTTATGCGACTAGCTATGGATAACTTGACAACAATCAGTAACCAAAAATATAAAGCAACATTCTCAATGTAACATCAGAATTTCGTTTTCTTATGAAACAATATGACAAATGTATTGTTATGTTGATAATTATCCGATAATTATCTCATAATTATCACGAAGTAGTTATCTTGATAATTTCGAACCCTGGTCCAAAGCATAGGAGTCGATACACTGTACACTGAGGTACCACATACCAGTATTAAAAAAAAAGAATTGTCACGGATGTTAAAAAAAATATTATTTTCAAAATTGGTTCCTTGCGTTACAAGTCTATACCTACTTCTAACTAATATTATAAATGTGAAAGTAACTCTGTCTGTCTGTCTCTCTGTCTGTCTGTCTGTCTCGCTTTCACGCCTAAACCACTGAACCGATTTTGATGAAATTTGGCAGGGAGATAGTTTGAGTCCCGGGAAAGGACATAGGATAGTTTTTATCCCGGTTTTTGAAAAAGGGACGCGCGCGATAAAGTTTTTCTGTGACAGACAAAATTCCACGCGGGCGGAAAGCTAGTATGGGGTCATTCCGTTTATTCCCGATGTCCCCCACTATTTAATTTTGTCCACCACTGGTGGATATCGAGAAAAAAAGTTGCAATGTCCACCAGTGGGGGACAGCGCTACTTAAATCTTCCCGTTGGACCCTACTGGTGGACACTGAGAAGAAATGAGTTGCTCTGTCCCTCAGTGGTGGACATCGAAACCAAAAAAGTTCCGTTGTCCTCCACTATAAAAATTAAAAATTAAAATTCATAAAATTCATTTATTTTTGCAAATAGGCTTTAAAAAAGCGCTTTTACACGTCTCAATATTAACCCTACCACTGCTTCGGGACAACAAATGGGCCAGTGCTGAGAAGAAGCAGCGCAAGAAACTCAGTCACTATTGTCAGCCTCCTTTTCAAGGTTTTACAGTCTTTAAAATATACAAATTATAGTCATAAGTATTAATGCGAGCTAGGCAGTT
>NW_021136061.1:0-1261 GCF_004193835.3 Ostrinia furnacalis | reverse complement strand
ATCCTTTCTGTCTTCCCCATACCATTTATATGATGTTAACAAGGGCTAGTGTCGGCTCACATATACCCATTTACCTAACACCCTGTATACTTTTTGTTTAAATCTGTATGTTTTTTCAAGCGAATTTAGTGTTACCCTTAAGTACTTTTTTCTTTGAACGATAAATTCAAGATGAAATTAAACAAAATTGTACGTACAATATCTTGCTCTAAACTTACCTGCTATCAATGTTGTTTATAAGTATGTAATTATGACAACCAAGATTTGAACATGACAAAATGTTATCCTTTGAGAACTTATTTACCAATAAATTTTGCTCCGTTCGCAGTGCACACTAATGTAAGGCTGGGTTGCATCATCTTGTAACAAACATAAAAAATCTGTCAAACTCCATACAAATACCACCGGTTATCGTTATAGTTACGATTAAAGTTAGATGGTGCAACTCAGCCTTAAAAGGTTATATTAACGTCGTAACGTCGTCATAGAACATTAAACTGAAAATTAAATAAGTTTAGTGATACATTAGTTCCGTTCTCCAACATCTACACAGTTTCCATAGCTTTGTACATTATAATCGATTGTATTGTGGTTTCCAGTACATTAAGATGCGATCCCACTCGGCCGACCCGTATTATTTCGCATGACAAACTTGTAACACGGTAGTTTGGATTATACTACGTCGTTCTGCTTTGTGTGTATACGAGCCTATACTTGTAGCTTTCAATTGAGGACATGTTGTATACAGGGTGTCCTAAAAACAATAGATAACCTTACAACTGTCGATAAGCCTCCTCAAGATCTCTATAATATCAAAATTTTGACCTTAGTAAAAATATCACTGACTTAAAGATTTTTATTTTTAGAAAATTGCCACCCTTCTCATGAAATTCAACAAACTAGTTCCAAAGTATTTAAAAAAAAAGAAGAAAAGGAAAATTTAATTCATAATCTCGTATCGCAATGGCATGTGACAATATTCTAAAATACAAGAAACAACCGTGAACCATCCATCTATCTATACTTATAATAAATCTGTAGAGAGGTCAATTCTGTACATGAAATATATTTTCAAAATAACTATCAGGGGGTGATTAGTGATCGATACCGATGCCAAAAATGCAATCAGTAAAATTTTTGTCTGTCTGTCTGTCTGTCTGTCTGTCTGTCCGTCTGTCCGTCTGTCTGTCCGTCTGTATGTTCCTTATAGAAACAAAAACTACTCGACGGATTTTAACGAAACTTGGTACAATTATTCTTC
>NW_021136060.1:0-726 GCF_004193835.3 Ostrinia furnacalis | reverse complement strand
TATTTCCTTTTTGAGCAAAATAATGCATGGAAGTGAATGAAGCATCAAATGTTATAGGTATAGTCAGTCTTTACTGATAATGCCAGGAATGTGTGTGGAAGCTATGGTAGGTATGTGCTCACTTTAATTGCATTGCCTAATAAACTATTTTAGTAAATGAAATTAATTGAACGGTGTTCATTTGTTCATGTTTGCATTCTGCGAAGAATAACCTGTTGAGATTTAAAATCAATAAAGAATAGATAGAATATGGTCAGATAAATTAAATAAGTTTGGTGATCATGCCCGAGTAACCTCTTGGCATTATTTTGGAGAAAAATTAATAATTAGTTTTAATAAAGTAAATTGAATCTAAGATCTGTGTTGTGTAAATCAGTTTTAGTATCATGATGTTTCTTTCTTGATGTTGAGCACTATAAGATGAGATAAAATATATTAATTAGCTTAATACTCAATACTCAATATGTTTATTGCTTCCTTAAGTACATTTAGCTTAATTTGTAAATTGAAATTAAGTAAAGCAGCCAGTTATGCCGTTGAACATGTGGTGTATTTTTGGTACTCTTATAGTGATGGATACTTCAATTATTGTGAAACATAATTATTATTATGTTACATGATGCTATATTTTGAGTAAAGATAATGTTAATATTGAACTTTTCCAACTTATCAATTAATTTCTGCTGCCAGTAGTGATTTGGGTTGTATCACTAAAATTGAAAATTA